>NC_083480.1:6660103-6960103 GCF_030014155.1 Tachysurus vachellii
TAAAATATACTAAACCATCTCAGGCAACAATATCATGTCAGGTTTTTTTTTCTTCCTTTTTTATATATATAGTTATATATAGTTACTTATATAATAAGTAACTAGCTTATGCATAGAATTAGCAAATATGCAAAATGCGTATAGCATGAGGACATTAGACTTTAATTCATTTATTAATTCATTCGTCTTCAGTAAGTGCTTTATCCTTGTCCGAGGCAGGGTAAATACAGACCCTATATATTGAACACCCTGAAAAAGATGCAACACATAATATCACATGTGAGTAGTTTTGTAGCAGACTATTTAGGATGTATTTGGGAGGTGGGAGGAAACCAGAGAACCCCGAGGAAACCCATGTAGGGATCTCATTAAATTCCCATCTTTAATGTGGTAGTGCTACACACCGCACCACCACGCCACCTCTGATACCTGTGTCAGCTTTTCTTTATTATTATTATTATTATTATTAATGTATTTTATCTGTTAAATATTGGTGACAGTTATCTGTAATTTGTTCTTTTAAAGTGACTTTCAGAATAATACAAACACGATATGATTTATGAAGGCTTAGTTTTCTTCTTTGCAGGAACTTCAGGAAATTCGGATAAGGCGGCATTCAGCTGTGACCTATTAGTAGTAGGGGAAAAATTTTGCTAAAAACTGAATTAGGACTGAGTAAAACAAAATAATGATATGATAATGCGTTGGGGGTTTGATACGGAATGCTTTTGTTTAGGTAACAATAAACACTGACTCCATTTTCGATTGAGTCTCAGGTCTGCGATCAGTGTTCGATATTGTTTTGTAAACTTGTGATCAATTCATGTTGCATGTACTGTACAGAAACTAAAAGTGTCAATGTGACTCAATTCAATCACATGAAACAAATGGATAGAATTTAATGAGCTTTTTCATCCATGCTTTAAAGTGTATTGTATGTAAAAAATAATTTTGCGTCTAAAAATAATTTTGATTATATATTTGTAAATGTAATATCATTGGGATACCCATCGCACTCCATCATGGCATCATCCCTTCCACATCCTGAAGCTTGTGTGTGTGTGTGTGAGGTGAGCTGGTGTTGCAGGTGATGGAGTGTTTGTGGGAGCTAGGGAGGCCACACTTCATTTTTCAGCCTCTTAAGGGCTTTTAGAAAAACTCTCAAGCCCTTCCTGGCAAGACGTGTGTGTGTGTGTGTGTGTGTGTGTGTGTTCCCCTCCAATGCCGCCTAGCAGAAAGCCAATCACTTAGTGCTGCAGTCTGGCCTTACAACATAATGGAGGACATTAAGATCACCAGCCAGTGCTGTCATTACTCTCTACCTCTACACCTCTCCTGCTATTTCTGTTGCTCTTTCTGCCTTTCTATCTCACCCGTTATCTCTTTTTCAGGATCTAAGTTGACTCAGCAAGTCCTGAGATTGTCGCAGTAATTATGCCTATTTGTCCTTTCTTCGGTTTAGGCCAAATCAACACATATTGCCAGACGGTGAAGGAGTTTACTTCTCAGAACCTGGGTAAGCTTTTCATGGCCGAGGCTCTCCAGGGCCATGGCAGCTAGAGGACAGCAGACGCGATGGTTCTCCCGAGGCGAGTCCTGTTATTGGTTACGAGTAAATCTCCTCAAAGTCACTAATAGAACAAATGGAAGAAGAGTGGACAAAAGACCAAGGGTCCCTTTGCAGAACATGTACCTACTATAAACTTTTACATGAATAATTGTAATTGTTCATGTATATAAATTGTTAGAACTGACAGTTGTGCATAGCTATGCATTTTTTAATCATATAGCACATACTGGAAACTGGAAAAAAAAGTTTCTCTCTTTAAGTTTTGTAAAAGGAGATTTAACTAAATTTGATAATGGATTGTGCCTAATTTTAACTGGATGACTGTGTGATATTTATGGTTTTGTTCTCAAAATGTTTGCTGTCTTGTTTGGGAGCTAAAAGCCAAGTGTGACTAATGGGGGCAACTAATGGAATCTCACCCAAAATCTTCATAAATATCTGTGTATAAACACACAACGTTCTTCAGCAGACACACATGCTTGCTGATGTGGTTTAGGAAACTGACTCAGTAATGTATGAAAATAAAATGTATGTATCTGAATGCTGTAATTTGTCGGTGCAGCTGGTTTTTGCCCTTGCTACACCTCATAGATTCACCTCCTAAAGCCTGCAAGTTCTGCAATCCTACATTCTAATACATACTCTATGATAAAATGTTGTTTGTTCGTTTATTTTTGTTTGTTTTTACTGAACTATTTCCTCAACCTTCCCTGTTGCTGTAGTTTCTTTCTCTTTCACACATTTCCCTGAAGAGTTAACTTCATTTCTCCCTTTTTTTTTTAACCAGAACACATTTCAGCCACTATTTCCATTACATGAACCGTCTGGAGGAAACTTTTGCATTTGTCCATCTATGATGTTCCTGCTCTAACTTGTTTGGTTTGACTTCACACACTGTTTACAATAACCTCATATCCTGTCCTGTCAAAAAAAGTCCAGACCTGCATTTCTCTCTCTTTTGACTTTCTTCTGGACTTGCTTTGATTACTTGGTCTTCATGATGCTGTTTGTTTAGGTTTGTTCTTTTAAAAAAACTCTTCTAGGAACAGGTGTATTTGTAATGAATAACACATGAACATCATTCATCAAACACCGTGGCTGTGATGTTAACTGAGTAACAAGATGAGTGAGTACTTACAAAGTCAGTTGCAATGCATACTTTACTAATACAAAACCTTTTTTTCTGGCTGTAGTTCATATTCTAAGGTTTATAATGTTCGGATGGATGGATGGATGGATGGATGGGTGGGTGGATGGGGGTAGGTAGGTAGGTAGGTAGGTGGGGGGGTGAATGGATAGGTGGATGGATGGATAAACAGGTGGATGGATCAATGAATTGATTTCCCCACTGGGGAAACAGATTTGCATGAACAGCTAAACATAGATATAGAAATAAAGTATATATACAGATTATTGTTTCTACAGTAACAGCTCATAAACAGGGCTTTACACCATGAAAGTCTTTAAGCAGGAGGGATAGGTACGTTCTGTACAGGGCAAGGAGTTTTTTGTCTTATAGCATTTAAAATAAAGTATATATATTGGTGGCAAAATATGTGGAATATCTCATTTCAGGATGTGCTGTTCTATGAAAAACACTGGGGTGCTGAGAGTGAAGCCTCACCACCCCGTCCTGTTGTGGATTATTTCGCTACAACATCAAACCCTGTCACATTTTATTCCTTACATCATTTTGACAAAGTCTTGACATATAATACCAAAGAAGTCCTTTGCGGTGCTAGCTTGTACAGCTACAAAATGTAGACAAGTTCAAAGGGGATGAATACTTTCTCAAGGCTCCGTATCTTTAATAAAGAAATTTCAAAGAATGTGTTAGTAATGTAGTATGTTGCTATAAAACCCTACATTTATCAAAGGGATTTGATGTCAGCTTCACTCTAAACAGATGAATAAAACCTGAGTTCCTACTGAGTTTACTGTCCTCTCCTTCTGCACAGTCCGCCCACCAGCCGTGCGCTGTCATCATTAGCCTGACGAGAATGTGGCTTTAATTTATTTCTGCTTGACTAGAGGTGATTAAAGTTGAAGAGTACTAGTTTCTTTCAGAGAAGCGGCTCAGAGGTGAGTTGTTCCTCCGCACCTGTTCATTAAGACCTCCCTTATAGCACAGCTCTCACAGCTGATAATCTGATTTGGTGTTTATGTCTACAAGCATGGAGGAATGAATTTCTCCCTAAAGGCCTATTGATCTGAGTGTGTATGAGCGAGACTCAGAGGGCATCGATCGCACAGGCGCCGGTTTCAGGTCAGCCTCATTAGACTCTACTTTGAACACTGTGCCATTGTGTTTGTTTCAGCATGGCAGCATCAGCATGCTTCTTCTTTTATTCCAGTATTGATAAAAAAAAAAAAAAAAACCCACACAATTCTTTCCACCTCAAGAAGCCATCGTTACTTTTTTATTTTTTAATAAAAGATTAAAGTCGTGAATTATCCAGAGTTTTGCGCCTCTTGTCTCCAAGTCATTGACGCTTGAAAAATCCATTTTCGGAAAGAAACGTACAAACACACTTCACGCTTTCCTGACCAAATCATTACCGTTTTTTCCTTATCTCCGTACATAAAGTCTACAAGTTGATGGCTTGTTTGTTTGTGGAAATAGTAGTGGTGATGTTAATTATCTGTCCTTTGCTTTAGTTGAGGAACATTGTACAAAATTCAGGGCACGTCATCATTATAAATACTATGCTGGAAGCAGTGCTCAAGGAAGCAGCTTTTTTTTTTTTCTTTTCTTTTTTCTTCATCCCTTAAAACCACTCGGTCCTTTCAGCTTCCTGTTGATGACGCATAGTACCACAATTCATTTCCACTTAGTAGCCATTGCTTTCCTTGTGGGGAAAAAAATACATTTTTAGTTTCTTGGGAACTTTCACTTTAAAACTTGGTATTGTTCAGTGTAGACCGTTTACTCTGAATCATTCATCCTGGAAAATCATTTATTTTTTTAATTTCCTATATATTCTGAGGCTAAATGGTGGAGATCAAAATGACCTTAATTAACTTTTCAATCTCCCAGACAAATGTTCATCTATTAGGAGCTATTTGATTTTGGTAAATTTATTTAAATAAATATATTTATTTATTTATTTTTTCATTTTAATTTTTAGTTGACTAATCTGAGTTTTTATTGCAGATGCTGCTATTGTAAATGCTTTTTCAGCTTCCTTTGTATTTTTTTTATTTAATTACTTTCTGACATGCTAAGAGAGAAAACTACTTTTAAAACATGCGATAAAGAACCAGACGAGTAAATCTAAATTATCTGCAAAATCCACTCCTTAAATCAGAGCTATATAATACTCACAGACGCAGAGGAAGTTTGCATATAAAAGCCAGCCTTGGTTTCTCTTCAGGTGCCAGAAATGAAGCGTGGGCTGAACTGAAGATTTGACTCATAATTTTGTGCACCTAGCAAGAAATTACATTTTCATTACCCTTGATTCACTTTCATCCTTCACTTTTTTCCCCCTTTCTTGGCTCCTTTGTGACAGTTTATCGGAATAATGTAGTGTTAAGATCACCTTCATTCTAGTATATTCAAAGTGACATGTGCTGTAAAGTCTAATTCAAGTCATTACGCATGATTTTGGCCTGCTCCACTGTTGAAATGACTCACAATTAGAAAACTCTCTCTGACAGGGAAGCGCTGTTGAGTTCTTAGTAGAACCTTTTAAGGGTTCCCCGGAGGAACAACTGAAATTTCAATGGAACTTATTTTGAACTGATCTCTCAGAGTGCAGATAAAAAGCCTCAAATTTTTATTTGTCGTGTACACACAGTGCGCCATGCAGCGAAATGACATTCATGACCGTCTGTGTTATAAAATATAGTCGAAATAAAATGGAATTAGCTGTACAAGAAAAAATAAACGGACAAAATACACCGGATGAGTACAACGACTAATGATAGACATATTAATGTTTTATTGCTGTTTATGCATATTTGCAAAATGTCCAGTTGAGGTATTGTGTGGTATGAGATATTAATATTAACTACTACTTTTTAGCCTTCTCGGCTTCCTGCCAACCGAAACATGGCTTTGCGAAGCATGTTGGAGCTTTTACTCGTCCGGTGGTATACAGTAAACAGCTCAAACACAAACAGATCCGGCCGCATATGAAGGAGCCTGGAGAGAGAAACAACAGAGACATTGTGAATTTACTCACTGATCCACTATTTTTTTTTATGCTCCTTTCTAATTCTTCACTTATAATGTAGTAATTACTCACCATTTTTTTATGCTTTGTTAACTTAAATAAAACAGCTTTCTTGTGGGTGCTTAAAATGTCCTATTGTGTATCATACTGCACTCTGACAGTGTGTTTAGGGAAATCTAATCTGCAACAAATGGAGAGTTTTTAGTTTTATAAGTTTACTGTAATTCTGACTTCATGATACTGTGCTATAAAATATTTTAAAAGCACTTTTAAGCATAAAATTTAGTAGTCAATGACCGATTTTATAATATTACTAATACAATGGTTAGTTCTGAGCCCTTAATGTGATGAGACAAGTGACATTCCTTAATATAACCACAGATAACACTGCATCATTGTGAACATGTCACTTTGCTTGTCTGTGTTCATCAGATAAAATTTCAATTCCAGCAACACTTCTTTGTGATTAAACCCTTACTACAACAGGGTTCATGACATCATCAGAGGACATGGCAATCGATACAGTTTTTACGAGTATAACCTCAGACTTTAAATATAAAAGCTCATCGGATGTAGATGATAAGGAAGAAGGAAAGACGCTTTCACAGAACACACCTTTAACTAGAACGTACAAATAATTGCGAGCTAGCTAGTTAACTAGTTGGAGGGATATCACTGAGAGTGGCTTGTTTGGGATATCGTTCCGTTCACTGAGCAAAACTGAACAGAACATTTGGCTGTACTCTGTCTTGGTCTGATATATCAGTCACTAGATTTTAATTTGTTATATATTTAAACTGTTGATTGACTTGAGTTGTGTTGTTATACTAAATATAAGCACAAATGTGCAAAGTTACTTGAGTAAGTAAAGTAGCATTAAGTTAGCCTAGTGGTTAAGGTGTAGCTTAGGCATGTGGTAGCCTAGTGGTTAAATATGTTGGGCTACCAATCGGAAGGTTGTGAGTTTGATCCCATGTCCACCAGGCTGCCACTGCTGGGTCCCTGAGTAAGGCCCTTAACCCCCAATTGCTCAAAAAGATTAGATAATGTAAGTCGCTTTGGATAAGGGTGTCTGCCAAATGCTGTAAATGTATTAAGTAAAATAGTGTTTGGAATTTACTACACACAATGCTAAACCCTGAACAATTATATTCATCTTCATAATTATCACCTTCAGTGGCTTCCAATTTTAAACTTTTAACATGTTGATTTATTTTCACCTCAGTTAACAGTTTGCTACATTACCCACAATGCCGTTCATCTACCTCGTAGGAATTAGCCCTTGCTTCACGTATACCTACTTTAAGTTGGTCAAACTCTTTCATATACTCTCATTCAATCAGATCAGGTTCTAAATCTTCAGGTTTTATGCTAATTCTCTTATTAACACCATCCTACTCATCATCCACCTTGCTAAACGAACTGAGCTAAATCTCTGTTGTAACTCAAAGTGGCATGTCTTTAGTTTGCTGTTCTCACTGCTTTTACTCTAGAGTTTTCATTAATGTGACATTGAGCATCATGGGAAAATGGTAAGGAAAAAAGAAACTCTTGCTCTTTTTATCACTCGTGTTTGAGATCATTACATTTTTCCCGCAGTTATAATTAAACTCCATTGTAACTACGTCCTGTGAAGTCAGCTAACTTGTTACAGGATTAATGAACTACAACTGAACTACAGCCCAGAATTCCAAAGCACATCACAAAGATCACAATATGAACATATTTCATGTGGTTTTTACCTTTAAATGAGAAAAGTGCCCTGCGATGGGTTGGCACTCCGTCCAGGGTGTATCCTGCCTTGATGCCCAATGACGCCTGAGATAGGCACAGGCTCCCCGTGACCCGAGGTAGTTCGGATAAGCGGTAGAAAATGAATGAATGAATGAATGAATGAGAAAAGTTCATAGAATAAAGCTTTGACTTAATGCACTTTAAGAGCATTTCAATTTGTTATTATTGTGATATACAGATACAGAACGAAATGCTTCAGCTTTGTGTGCTTTGAGACCTACAGTAATATAAACTTAACTCCAAGTTGCATGCATGCACCACTAGTTGGCAGTCGTACATGGTTTTGTTGTCTGTGATTCATCGTTGTCCTTGCGTACTGTATCGGCTCAGCCTCCACTCTCTCCCACATGACTATTCTTTTGTGACAGGGGTGTTCACTCTTTTCCTCTCTCTCTCTCTCTCTCTCTCTCTCTCTCTGTGTACAGTTTTCTTGTTGGTTAACTTTCCTCTAGTCTTTATTCTTGCATGCTATCTGGCCTTGGCTCTTCAGTAAGCCTCACGTCACCGCATCACCATGTCAGCGTGTATTGATCTGAATACTCCTCATGCAGGCTGAGTTCAAGTCCATGTGTGCCATATTAAACTCTGTGTTTTCTCTGAAGCTGTTGACAGACACACAGACTCATTAATGAGATGAAGTCCTTTCTGATTGTTTCAGGAAAAAAATAGCAGGGCGTGACTGTTTCTTTATAACATCCAGTAGCATCTGAAAGTGTGGAAGGAATTCTGTAGAATGACCAAAATATATAAAAACACATTAATTATTAACGTCATGAATGAGCACTTTGTGTCAGATAAAGCATGACTCCTCACGCTCTATTGGACATATTCAGTAGTTTTCTTCAAATGAGAAACACTGTACCATTTTGTTCAGTTAATACCTGCACAAAGAGCTAGGAGTTGTGAGATGGCATAATGTGACTACTATTTAAAAAACTATTACACCTGTTCATTTATGTGGCTCTACGTGCATGTCAGTCAGAGTAGTTCTCAATTAGCTTTTATCTCCTGTGTTATTAAAATGTTCGGCATTATCAAGTTTCTTTCAATGACTTCACATTGTTTTTTTTGTTTTTTTAAATCCTGTAAGCTTTTATTTCTTATGAAAAACTGCTTCCTAATTCTGAGTTTAGAGATTCTATCCAATTTTTTTCCCCAATACAAAAAAACCAATGAATTGAACTCCTGTACCTTCTGTATTAATGTGTGAAACAATGGAGCAAAGTAGAAAAGGGGTTCTTCAAGGCTTTTGTTAGATACTAAAGTGTTCTTAGTCTCCTCTAGAGATTTTACTTGGAGCACTGAGAAAGGGGAGTAATCCGTTGTAAGGTTAGACAACCTTCAGAAGTCAACAACTGAAGATTGAACTTTTTTCTCTTTTCTTTTTTTTTTTGTAGTGTGTATGTGAATTTGGCTTTGGTGTGCTTTATTGATTTTTTCCTGTGTGTATTGTGTCAGACTCCTCTGTGCTCGGAGGTAAATGCTGTCTAGAGATAAAAATGACCACTAATGGACATGCTGTTATTAGAATTAAAACAGAATATTTGTGGCCTAGTTTACTCTGCTGTAGAGGTGTGTTAAAGCAATTATTCCTTCATTCATTTTCAGTAAATAAAATATCTTGGTCAGGGTCATGGTCAATCCGGAGCTCATCCCAGAAACACTGATTGCATGGTTGCAAGACAACCTCATTGGGATGCCAGTCAAGTGCAAGACACCAAACATATTCACGCACCATGCGGGGCACCTAATGAAATTAGCAGTTCTATTTCCTTTGAATATAAACCAATTTCATTTTACTAATTTAATCCCAACTTACGTTTAATGAGTGAACATGGTAAGTGCATCACAATATATCGCTCCACATTCACAACGTGTTCATCAACATGGCCTGTTCTTGCCCGTGCGATGATAAATACTGCCTTTTCCCATAGATTATTTATTTTATCCCACAAAATACCAGCCCTGACATGCACCTCTACTTCATTCTAATTTATCAAAATATGTTTTGGACATATTATAATATTAGATGTTGTGTACGTTTGGTAGATATTCAGAATTTCAAGTATTACCTTAGCGAAAGCTGGTTTTGTAAAGATTTCTTTTTTATTTGGCTTGAAACTCCATCTGTGTAACTTTATCTTCCATCATACATAATCATCTTTCTTTATTACTACATGCATCTGTTATTTCCTGACTTTTAACATTTAACATATTCTTTTTCATTTCCTCTCTTCCAGGGGAGGAAACTTAAATTATTAGTTTAAGTTTATAAGTTACATTTTTACCAGTAACTCAGTTTCGCTGAAATATCTGACAAGATCTGCATGCTGAGAAGAAAAGGAAATGATAAAAGACATAATAAGTGGATCGTTTATTTAGAGTAATACCTCAACCTCATCTATTTCGAGTGAAAGTTTAGGTATGGTGTTTCTAAGTTTTTTGCTTACATGCCTATCTGGCTTAACTTTCAGACCCATCTGTAAAGAAAATGCATCAGGACAGAGTAGTATTACAGAGCAGTCTGTCCAGAATGGCATCGTGACAGAGGTAAGATTAAGCCCAGACTCAGGAAGGAAAAGCTGTGCCCTGCCTTGGCAAAGAGGGAAGTTATTAATGAAGGCTTGGTGAGTATTGACAACGGGTTAGTGCAAGTCAGGAGTTTTGGCTAATGAAGACTTATGTAGCTAGGTGAAGAAAGCATTAGTCCGAATCAATTCTGTCTAAAACCTAGCACTTGATAACGTTGATGTAGAATTAGTGAGCAGGCCGTAAATTCTTAACCACGGCCAGACAGAAATGGCCGTCTGACCCCCTTATACAAAAAATCCTACTTATATTCAGTGAAGGATATTGAATAATACTGAGTAATCTGTTGTAAGGGGACAATATAGATGAGCAAGATGGAATCAATGAAGGAAACCTCCTGTGTGTCTGTGTGCAAAAATTTCCATAAGATTTGTGGGTAAATGAATCGTACTCATTGAATGCCGACATTGTGAAATCTCAGCAACTTTGGACGAGTCCCTCGGAGGGGCTGAAAGCGAGGACTTGGATCTTCTGTGGTCTGTCACTTCTGTGAGCTTGCTTTGATGAGTAAGGGATAAGGGAGAGGAGCATTTCTCTGGGTCTGACATGACCTCCACAATGTAACATGCTGCTTCTTTTTCTTCTTCTACTTTTATGCCTTCTTTTTGCTTCTCCAACCTTGTGTCTGACATTCCCTTTGTCGCACACATACCTTCTCCCACACAGCTCTCTGTCTTTATCATGCGCTCACGCTTTCTTGCATTACCATGGAAACTGAAAAAAATCTCTGCTTTGAAGGTTCTGTGCTGAATATTGTAAAGCCTGTGTCCTTCGTACATATACACCATCTAAACAAAATATTCAGAAAAATGCAAGCCATTAATTGCGAGGTCTGAAAATGCAGATGAAATGCTCAAAAAGAAGAAAACCTGCACCTACAATACAGAGAGATGTTTGTATGCAAGCTTATAGATCACATCACTGGGGACAATTATCAGGGAGTTGCACTGATCATTAAAGGACTTTGCACAGATTAGAAGATTATCGCTGCTTGCTAGATAAATTGGCTCTAAGCAGTCATAGGACAGTGGCTCAGTACATGAAATGCAGGACTACTGTTTACACTAGCCGTTAGTGTTAAAGCTTCTATAGTGTATTTGGCTTCCATATTCAGGTACATCCTCTGTACCACTGGACAACCATGGAGTGATTTCTGACTCTGGTCTCTTGTTCAAAAGGAATCTAGAATTTTTTGATTCTGTATGTTGATGTATTTCCTTTTGAAACAGGAAGTCAGATGTTGAAGTGATGCCATGTTGAAGTGTTTGACTGACATATATATTATAACCCAGTTGGTTAAACACTCCACTGAAAAGTCACATAAATGCTCATTTTCACAAAATCCAGCTACTTTTGGATAAACAATTATGCTTCAATATTTCTCTTTTCTCAAACAATAGAGGTTTATGAAACGAGTCGTGAGATAAACACAACTGGTACTGGTATGAGTCATCATTTAACATTAGTGCAGCTCTTATCTGTACACAAAGCTACATGAAGTGAAAATACTGAGTCGATTGTGAGCCAATAAATACACAGGACAATAAATAAACAGAACAATAAATACACTGAGGAATAATTACACATTAAGGTGTTGTGAAGGAAAGTTTTGCACAATGGATTTGTAATCAGAAATGTATGGCTGCTCATATTATTGCTATCTCATCCACTTTGCACTAGCAATTATATTTCAGACAAATTATAAACACACCACAGTACACGAGTCTCACACCATTGTACATGAGTGAAATGTTCTACTACAGTCTGCTTGTTTCAATCAAAACTGTGCAGGTTCTTTATCAGTACCTAGAATAATTAGAAATACAATTTAAAGTATTACAATTTTCCCATTTAAATCTTCCCTGCTATCGAATACATTTAATATGTCTTAAGTCTAGGTCTAAAGCATATTTTTGTAGTCATGAATTTTGTGAAATTTCTTTTTTCTTCACTAAAGGTGCAGATCAGTGGAATCATTGAGCTTAGAGAGTTTTATTAAAAATGGGATGTTTTTTATACGGTCACCCATCAATTTCCTATTATTTCTTGTTTCAGACGCAATTGCAGGTAGGGCAGTTTTTATTAAAAACGATAGCAGCCTGTCCAAAATATTAGGCAAACTTGGAAGCGGAATAAGTCGAGCAAAAATCACAGGAACTCTGGGCAAATGAGGATTGAAAAAACAGATAAGCAAAAATGTAAACACGGCTTGGTACTGTCAGAACACAAGGTAAGCTAAGTGTGTTTGCAAGGTGGGGTGTGTAAAAGTCTCTTTTTATACTGTGTGTGTGTGTGTGTGTGTGTGTGTGTAAAAGAGAGAGACAGGTGATCCTTGTTAAAAGTCCACTGATGGTGATGACAGAGTTTAGGTAATCTGATAAGTGTCTGCTGCAGCCATGTTTGTAAACTATAGTTTATACTGATAGTCCTAACACTATACCTGTGCAACTTTCTGGCTAATATTGGTCCTGTCATCGCTAGACCTGATTTCCTCCTACAAAAAGACTTAATAATATGAACTTGAAAATTCAGCCATAGTCCCGTACTCATGCACACTCAAAGACGTCTTCTCTGGTAGCAGCAGGAGTTGCATAACTACTAATTTTTATTAGACAGCCAGTAATTAAAAAAGCCAACTATTTTAGGACATTGATATTTTAATTCTGTTTTAATTGTGCAGCAAATAATGTGTCAAACCACACTTCAGGGAACTGCTATATACAGCTACAAATGAATTTTTCAGCTTTATGAAATTAAATAGATTGGAATACTAAATTGATATATTGTATAATACTGTGTAAATATGTACCAATGCTTCTAATGCACTCATGTGGACGAACTGGCAGCTCAGTGGAAATTTTGGATTGTGAAACTAAGAGCACATTGCGCACAAAATTCTTATAACCAAATGATGGATCTAAGAAGATCTTCCACCATGTCCAGCCTCTGGCATATGTAGCGCTCCTCTATTAACTTTAGTATGCAGTCTGCAGACAGATCTTATTGTCCAGTTTTGCTTCCATTTTTGGATTTTGGCACTGTTATACTGTGCACAACACCTGTTATATCTCCAGCATGCTGACCATCAGTTCCACTCAGAGCTGAACAGAAGGAAGCTGATAGCCCATAAAATGAACAGAATCCTGTTGTAACATTCCCTGCTAAGATCTGAGAGGCAGATCAGATAACAACGGTAAGGTTGAGCATCAAGAGCAGGCTGACCTCCAAAATTCTCATGTGATAAAAATGCTAAACTATTTAAAAAGATGGTGACGCCATCAGGGATGCCTTGAGGTGTAGGACATTTTATTATCTTGTTGCCTCCATTTCCTTCCTTTTCATTTTCTCGTTTTTGTGTAACCTAGTGTTCCTGCCTCACTAATCTGGTTTCATTGGATTCCAAGGTGTGCATTTGACTTGCTGCAATTGTTTTTAAGGGCACAAACACACTTCTGTGCAAGTAGAGAATGATGTGACCCCTTAGAGCTGTCGCACTGAGACTTTCAGCATATTTGTTGACACGTTCTTCTCAGGACTTGTGTCACACATAGTGAACAATGGTAAGATCATGAGGCCTTAACCAGGACTTGTAAAAGGAACAGATCTTTAAAAGTTTCTCTTCTCTCTCACCACACTGAAGGTGATCATGGCTTCTATAAAATTCTCTCTGTGCTTTCTCCTGCATCTGGTCTTTATCTCCAAAATCCGTATCCACTATATATATTGTGTATATATATATATTTATATATATATACACACACATTTATTCCACAGTGACTGTTATTGCCAGATGGGATTGCCCCATGCCAAGCTGCAGCGGAAACTATTTTATCAGCTATTCCGATCAATTGTGGGCCCTTGCTTCATTTACATTATAGGTACAGACCTTTTTGCAGCTCCTGGGCACTGTGCCTGAGCTGAGTGAAGGGTAAAACAGAAGAAGCTGAGAAAGGCTAGTTTTCTTTGAGAGACGGTGGTATAGATGAACCATTTTGGGAACAGTGTCATCTCTTATGTTTCTTGTTTTTCATGATGACAGCATAGCTTGCAACTCTTTAACCCAGCACATTTCAAGCACATTTAAAATGCCATTTTGTGTACGTGATGAAACATTACCCTTTAATAGCATGGCAAGGTACGCAACAGGATACCTCTGTATTAAAGTCTTGTAAATGTTTCATTTGCCTATGATCTGTGTACATACAGTAAATACACACAACACAGTTTTCCTATTTATACAAAGACACACTTTATATGAATAAAACACAAATGATCAGATTTCTTCAATCGTATTGCATGTAACTGTAATGCAGCGATCCTTAATCTGAGTCATTAACCTGCATGACTGTTCTTGGGCTTAACTCATAACACCTTCGTGTATCGTCATATCACCTTCACGATCGTCTTCAAGGCCGACAAGCAGTAAATCCTATTAACTGTGAGACTGATAAATTTCTATACATTCTTTGACACTGAAATTAGTTAAACTCCAGTTGGCCTTCACTTTGTGGCGCTCCATAATTCTGTGTGTTATGTTTCAGTTCATCATGTCCCAGTTACCTGCTTGTGGTTTACTGGAAATCTTTAAACTTGTTGGAGATACCTTCATATGAAGGCTTTATGGGCTCACCACGTGCTGCTCTGCTGCTTTTATCTCCTCCAACCTGCTTTATTTGAGTAATAACCTTGGATGAGATTATGTGTTGAAAGTCTCCCTATCAAACAAACATTTATGTGTTTGTTGACAGTGCAGCCCCTGATAAGTATACCACATATCGCAAATATCCACAGAGATACATCTCCTACTGAGAAGATAACTAGGCTTTAAATACCTGCTTCTTTCTTGTTGGCTTTTCAGAAGCTCAAAGCTGTGCTGAGATTAACTGTTACAGCCTGCATCTTTTGGTTTGTTTGCTTGTCAAATGCTATGTTTCTCTTGTATGTGTGCATGAATCCAGTCCATTTTAGTTCCTCTTCTCCAGTTCATATGTTGTTATTCCCCATGATATCACTGCATGGCTGTTTAAGTAGTCTGCGTATTGTTGGCCTGTTAGCGTGATGCTCAGTTACATATAATTCACATTACCAAAAAGTGAAATTGTTTGCTCTCATATTTATTCTTTCCTTTTGTGACTGCTTGTTCTGTTCATGGGGTATACTGTATATTTAAATATAATGAGTTTGCTTCATTAATGTAAAATGTGACCACCATTTTTGGGGGGGTTTTTGATTGCATAATAATAGAGAAAGGGATGCTTATTATTTGTAATCTTATGGGGACATGGTCGCTTAATGGTTAGCATGTTTACCTTGAACTTCCAGGGTTCGGGATTGGTTTCCTTCTTCCTTTCTGTGTGTGTACGTATGTGGAGTTTGTACGTTCTCCTTGCACTCTGAAGGTTTATAATAAATACTCTGTTTCCTCCCCAGTCCAAAAAATGCACTGTAAGCAAATTGGCATCTTTAAATTGTCGAGAATTGAATGAGTGGGTGTGCAGTTGTGCCCGGTGATGGGATAACTGTCTAGAGTGTCTGCTGCCTTGTGCCCAGAGTCACCTGGGATAAGTTTCAGTCACCTTGTAACCCTGTGTAGGATAAGCAGGATGGATGGATGGATGGTGTAATTGTGTTTGGGATTTTGTTGTTTTAGCACAGGTTGTACCTGAAGAGATCAAAATCCAGTTGTGTTTATTACTCATTATTGGTGTAGTCTTGTCGTTTTCTATAGTATCAGTGATAAATCTCACCCAAACCTTTTTCCCCTTCATTTTACCATTCTATTGTGGACTGACCTTAGACTATTATCCATGACTCATTGTCATTGCCTTCTATAGATTACTGCTAAAATGAACATGCTGCTAATTTGTCACTGTCAATGTCATTTAGTTCTCAGACCATACAGCGTAAAGTTCTTCACACAGTCTGTTTTAGCTGCATGAGAGAGACTTGGCCGGATGCTCCGAGGCCAGATTGTGGTGGGCAGTTGGAACAATGTAGGAGTGCGGTGCCAGAGGCAGGACTTGGGTACGGAAAGGCCAACGTTATTGTAACTTTTCATTATGATGCGATAATTAGACACCAGCTCAGGACTGTGAGATGGAAAAATGATCTCAGCCCTCGTCCCCCACTGCTTTTGCCCACAGCATGAAACAAGCACTGAAAATGATGGCATTACAGACCTGGCACAACATCACCCTGTGTGCACTGACATCTGTGGGTTGCAGCCTGTTATCCGCTGGAGGGATTTTTTAATCTGGAACATTTAAATACAATTTTATTAAAAGATTATGTTAATTTACCAAATTACGTTTGGAGCAGTTGAGTGAATCTGAATAAAATAAAAATAGCTCTGATTCCTATAAGGATGACCCACAAGATGGATGTAGCTTTAAATACAATCAAATTAAGACTAAAATTCTGCATGTCAACTGCGTAGCCGCCGTTTGATTTCATATCCAAAGTACGAGCATACAAAACCAAAAAGGTTCCCTTTTTAATTACTTACAAACTGTGCTGTAAACATGCTTGAAGTTTCCTACCAGCAGTTATAATGGCTTTCCACACTGACTGATCACTGCAACCATGGCAGTGCTACAGAAGCCACAAAACAGCTTCTCAATTTTACCCAGCATTTTGAAATGAGACAGGAATGGAAAGCTTTTTATATAGCATGTTTGTTTATAATCATCTCCCTTGGCCTGCCTGCACTGGCTTGCTCATGCTGCCTCTTTGTTCTGGTTTTGCGGCCATAATGATTTGTGACTGAACAGCAAATCCATAAGCTGGACAACCCGATGACCAGTCATTTGCTCTGGCATTATGGTGCTTTTTATTTTTCCTTATCTTATATGGATTCCTATTGGGCTTTTTCATCATTTACTCTATCCTTCCTCTTTAGGGGGGACTTTTTTTTGCATATGAAATATAGCTTTACTGAATAGAAATGGCTTGTGGGAGTGTAAAAGCTGCTCTATGAAATCTACCTGCACCTGCACACACATACACACACACACCAAGGAAGGGGTTTGCTTGCAATTACTATAACAAATGGTGGGTTGAATTGAAAACAGATTGAATTTATAGATTCCAAAAAGTTGCTCTGAATATTCTAGGTCAATTTAGCTCAAGTCTGTTCTGCCATTAAAAAATGACTATAACTCATGTGCAGAAAACAGCTCAATGACATCATGACATGGAACACTTGAACCTTTGACACAGAAAATAACAGACACAATGTAATTGTTTAAGAAGCAGCATTTACACACACCCAGACACACACGTGCAAAGTCTTGGCTGAGCCAGACAAGAGCAATTTACTCCATCTGTGAGCCACTTTTCAGCCTGGTCTGTCATGGCTGTGTGGAGAACAGCAGCAGAGGGTCATCAGCCTTCTTATTCCTGGAACTTTGCTGATGTCAACAATTCTGTCTTCCTTATTTATAGAGCATCTGTGAATCTCCCTCTGTCTATGTAGCTGTCTGTCTGTCTCTCTCTTCTGTCTGCCTTTTTGTATTTCTTTCAGTTTCTGTCTGTTTCTCCCTGTTTCTCTATTTTTCTCTGTGTTTCTCCCTGTTTCTCTCTCTCTCTCTCTCTCTCTCTCTCTCTCTCTCTCTCTCTCTCTCTCTCTCTCTCTCTCTCTCTCTGTCTGCCTGTATCTCTCTCTCTCTCTCTCACACACTCTCTGTCTGCCTGTCTCTCTCTCTCTCTCTCTCTCTCTCTCTCTCTCTCTCTCTCTCTCTCTCTCTCTCTCTCTCTCTCTCTCTCTCTCTCTCTCTCTCTCTCTCTCTCTCTCTCTCTCTCTCCCTCGCTCTCTCTCTCTGTCTGCCTGTATCTCTCTCTCTCTCTCTCTCTCTCTCTCTCTCTCTCTCTCTCTCTCTCTCTCTCTCTCTCTCTCTCTCGCTCCCTCACTCTCTCTCTGTCTGCCTGTATCTCTCTCTCTCTATCTCTCTCTCTCTCTCTTTCTCTCTCTCTCCCTCGCTCTCTCTCTCTGTCTGCCTGTATCTCTCTCTCTCTCTCTCGCTCCCTCACTCTCTCTCTGTCTGCCTGTATCTCTCTCTCTCTCTCTTTCTCTCTCTCTCCCTTAAACAGATTCTTTGAAGTGGAAAAGCTTTTGAAAACAATTAAATAAATATTTTTTAAAGATTTACTACAAAGACCACTTCACAGACTCAAATCAGAATTCCACCCTTTGCCTTTTAGTCTGCACCAGTTCTCTTAGACACACAGCAGTTTTATAAATATAATCAGTCCAATTTTTTTTCCAAAAAATTCAAGGTCCAGGACCTGAACATACATTGGGTCTGATTCGCATCTGTAAAATCTGTATGTTTTGACCGACAGCAATGAAGTAGGTAAATTAGTTATATAACATATTACAACATTTAGCAGGCACCCTTATCCAGAGCAACTTACATTCTATCTTATTTAATACAGATGAGCTTGGGGCCTTGCTCAGGGGCCCAGTAGTGGCAGCTTGGTGGACCTGGTATTGAAGTTTGCAACCTTCCGAGCACTAGTCCAACACCTTAACCACTAGGCTACCACATCCTCCAGTAATTGAAATAGCACTGGATTTTAGTCCTTTCCATTCTGGCCAAACGTACTGCATGTCATTTCCCAAAAGTCTGACATTACATGTTAAAGAAGCTTTCTGCCAGGCACCACAAAATAAGAAATAAGAATTTAAACATAAAGTAATATTTACCTTATGCTTTTAAAAATGAATGCTTTTAAAAATGATGTTTGTTTTATTACAATATAAAAAGAAATATTATACTAGATTACATGTTTGTGTAGACCAAAAATGTTTTGAGCCCTCAGGGGCTTTTATTATTATTATTATTATTATTATTATTATTATTATTATTATTATTATTATTATTATTATTATATTAATGTTATAATTGTTTTTTTCAGGGACTAACCTGCAATCACGTGCCTAATAATTTGCCTAAATATTCTATGCGAAAAAAGTGCAATAGCTTTTTTCTTTCTCTTCATACAACTCTTCTCAGTTCTTCCTGTTTTCTTCTCTGTAACATCCTGCTTACCCTGTGAAGACCTTGAAGAGTTGTATGTGAGGTTGCTCTCTGTACACTCAGCTCCCCCTGGGCCTAATGACCCAATTTGCACTGTCCACCACAGCCGAATCAGCTTTTCTTCCCGCTCTGGTTTGGGAAGGAAAAACAACAGAGTGCCAGGTTCACCCTGGAAAATCTGAGCACTGCCAAAACTGCACAGACTTGGCCACATACAGGAGCACCTTTGTGAAGGCTTCTTTTTTAAAAACGCACCTGGATGGAAAGAACGTGAAAGATGAAGGGAGACACACAAGTGCAACGTGGGTGCAGTCGTTAGTGCTACCATGAGGGCTTGTGTGCTGCCAGTTCAGGGTTTTTTTTCCCCCACAGAGGTTACGGAAAGAAATTAAAACATTGTGCGCTAAGCCTCTTTAAAGCCTCCTTTTAGTTATTAAGGCTTGGGTCCTAATCAATCCTCTTGTCATTTTAAAAGTAAGAATTTGTCTGAGTTAAAATAATGCTACTATTTACTATGTTACCTCAGTAAACATGCCACTGCTGTTTTATCACACTGTTAAATGTGGTTGGACATCTCTAAGCTAATCTGTCACTGAACATTTATAGGAGAGGTCTGTTAGCCACCAGAAGTATGTGAACGGAGCTTAGTGCCGAAACAAAATCAGCATAAATGCCTCAGGTAATTTCCTTTTGGTCTTGTTGAGGCGGTATGTTATGTTTTCAGCCAACAAACGTGGTTCTCATTATCAAACAAAAAACAAACGGAGAAACCATATGTCAAAATAAGCACGGTTTTGCTGGTTTAAATAACTCTGACACTTCAGAGACGATGGAAAAGCTAATGGAGATAAGCTTCACCACAGCTTTTAGAGAATATAAGTCTTATTATTCTGAAGTAAATTGTACTGATAGACGTAACTACGGCAGCTTAAAGGTAAAGAATGTCTTTAACACACTTCAATCTGGTGTGTCTTGGCCTGTTGAAATCTTTAAAGGCTTCAAGAGTTTTTCAATCTATTGAAGACGCAATACAGATTTGGCATTGCCCAAACAACATTTGGTAATGTTTGTACTATTTTTGTGTTTAAGTGAATTTGTGGAGCCATCTGTTGAGAATCATTTTTAAATTTATGACTTTCATTTCAGTCTGACAGTCACTCAGTGCCAATATGGGGCATCTATAAAGCAAAATGTCCAGTTTTTCTGGCAGGACTTAAATAAACACTGCTATATAAATGATATTGGTCACCAGATCACATCAACACATTCTTGGATGAAGTCTCAAATATTATCTTCTCAGTTTTCGAGACAAAAGATGGTTGAAAGCTGTTTTGTATTTCTGTCATGTATCTCTGTGTTGAAAGTGAACTGCTGGTTCATGGATTTTTTCTTTTTAATTTAAATGCAGCAGGGAAATGTTTAAATGAATAGTGATAACAGAATCTCTGAAATCATAGACAACCATTGAATAATAAATGAACAATTAAAGTGTGTTTTCAACCTCTCTATGTATTTTGTTACTTAAAACTACAAGTAAATCATGAGCCACACTGAATCCATTGAAACTCACATCTTATCTCGTAGCCGATCTAAAGTGGACACTCACTTACAGCCTGTAGCCGGACCCCAGGAGACCCTCTGCTTTCACTGAGCTTGTTAACGTATGGCCTGTTACTGCTCACCGGCTCTCGGTCTCAGCTGAGCTAACAGGAGACCCACTGCTCTGCTCTCCTTTCTCCAACTCTTTATAACATGCCCCTGTCTCTCTCTGCACAAATCTAAATCTAACGCCTGAGATTCAAACCTTAATGCACAGTCTTTTGCTTCAGAATTCAAACTTTAAGTTTGTCCTCTCACAACAGCTCATTATCAAAAAGGTGAAAAAGCACCACAAGGAAATAATCGGCTGTTCAACAAATAAACGGGGTGAACAAAGCCACAAAGTCTGTAAACTAAATTGACTGGAGTAAATAGCGTTTTGCTTTTCCGCTCCTTGTGATGAAGTATATGGATTTGCAATTTCCACGGCCACAGACAAGCCCAATAAACCTCGTAATAAAGTGTGCAGGTTAACAGAGGGGTTATTTTCACCTATCTGGCAATAGCTATAAATATCAGGATTAACTAGCTAACTCTAGTCAGGGAAGAAGGAGGCATTTACGGCCCAATGTGCTCTAAATAATGAGACGTGTTTTTGGCTGATGTTGTGATTTTGATTATGTTGTATTTGTTTTTTTTTGTTTTTTATATATTTTATGCGTATATTGTGCTTAACACTATTGCTAATCGATATGTGCATATTGAAAATATAAATCATTGGGATAACTTTAAGCTCACTTATGCATGTGTCTGCTCTGAATGTAAGAGAAATTTCATTATCTTTTCCAATAATGACGACAACATGTCTGTGTGTGTGTGTGTGTGTGTGTGTGTGTGTGTGTGTGTGTGTTGCCGATGTTAGTGAGATATGTGAGTGTTCTCTTGTTTTGACAATTATCATAACATGGACTTTAAAACACAGGAAATGAGAAGCCTCCTGATTTTGCCATTTATCTTGAACAATGAGATGTCCAGGACTGTGTCTATGTTTTTGTATTTTATCTTCACACCAGCAGCAGGTTCTTAGATGTCCAGTGTTTCCAAGAGGACGATGTGTTGATGCCAAAATTACACACAAACAGAAACAAGGGATAGAGGGAACAGAAAAGGGTCAGAGAGGTGAGGATGGCCAGGCGTATTGGAATGCCTACGGCCTCAGAGACTTGTTTTCTTGCAGAGGAGAGCAGCTGGATTTTGTCCTGGCAGAGCAGGCAGTGACCAAGTGACTGTTCTACAGGCTGCTGTGGGTCAGGTTAGGATTCCTCTCTCCTGTGGTTCTGCTGATAAGAATGGACTGACCTGACAGGACTGGCCTAAACCATAGGCAGTGAGAAAAAACAAGCAATGCCCAACACCTGCATGCTGCAGCTACTCCACTCCAAACCTGAATGCCAGGCTACACACCGGAATGAACACACATTGTATGTTAAGAGCATTTTTTTTATGTTCCAGTGGCACGTTCACCGAATCATGCTCAGTCTGCTTCTCATTATTATTTTACCTTTTTCCAGTAATCTTTAACATGTGTGTGCAACATTGATTTAATTAATGTTCTCTTATGTTTGACTCACGCTGGTATAGATGGGTGTCCGTAATGATGACTTCGTTATCGTCCGGGGACATATGTGGAAGAATTAGATGTCAGAAAAAGCACATGAATATTTACATGGAAGAAATCGTTCTCAATTAATGCAGTTTTGCCGTGTTAACTATTTAACGTCATGATAATACTATTATAACCATAATTAGAGCCATATATAATTGTAATAATAATAATAATAATAATAATAATAATAATAATAATAATAAAACCAATATAAATTCGTAATTACTCCAAAATAATGCTGATTCCTCAAATTGTTACCAAGTGACTACTGAAGTAATTTTCACTCACTCTCACTCAATTCAAATTAATTTGTATAGCACTCTTAACAAATGATATAGGCTCAAAGCAAATTTACAGAATATACAAACAAATATTAAACATTTAATATAATATTTAATTAAATTTAAGATTTAACATTAGACCTATATTTGTATTTTTCCCAATGAGCAAACCTGAGGCGACTGTGACAAGAAGAAACTTCCTGAGATGCGAGTACTAAAACTGTTACACAAGTCATTGTACAGCACTTTTTACATTTTTTAACAAAATGTTCAGCTCTTAAACACAATCTCAATCTCTGCTTAATCATCATAACTCACTTATTCTTTTTCATACCTGTAGGCTTTTACAACACGAATGGTACTACCTCAAAAACACTTCTAGTAAAACTATGTGGTGTCCGAGTGTAAAATACTAAATGTCCTGGTGAAACATCGCATACAAACACAGAATTGGACTGCAATTACTAGACAGACTCAGACCTATCAAACGCAAACATCGGTGTTATGTTATCAATGATATAAAATGGAAACTGACTTTCCCTCTTCCTTCGTTTATCAAGTGATAGCATCAATGATCTTCAAAATGAAGTAGTTTCCCTTAAAAGATGACTAATTAGTGCAACTTGGCTCTGTGGAAATGACCCTGTATGAGCAATCTGGGAGGTGAAATAAGCATTCGGACACTTTTTGTTGTTTAATATACTTCTATTGCATTTATCCACTTCAGATTTAAACTCATAATCTCTTTTGACTGGCTATGGGTTAAATGATTTCATGCAACAAGAAGCAATCGCGGTGAAGACATTTAACAGTGGACATTTTCACAAAGCTGCTTTACAGGAATATAAAATAAATTTGAAAATTCATTCCTAATGAGCAAACCAGAGGTGACAGTGGTGAGAAAAAGCTCTAATAGACGATAGCAGGAAATAGCCTTGAAGAACCAGAATCAAAAGCAAACCCATTCTCCTAGTGAGATTATAAATCATGTCCCTTTTAAAACTGTGTGAAATATGGTCAAAAAGTGTGTGTGTAACCAGGATATTTATTCTAGTTTTAACATGAAGGATGTACCATCCACAGCAATCTCAGTGCTAAAGCTCATGAAATCAGAAGCACTATGGTCCATAATGGGTGATTTACACAAGATTTCACAACAGGATCTTAGACTAATGACAAAGAAGAAAAGAGAGAATCCAGCAGTCAGGCGAAAAGAGTTGCAGGATGACCAGAAAGCAGCAGGAACAAACAGTTACACAGAGAACAATAATTTATGATCTGGACCACAATCATCTCCATTTTACACTCCATGTAAAACTACTGTTAAAGAAACACAGAGATGTGGATATAAAATTAAAAACAACAAAATGTGATTCAAATAATTCAGAACTGTTTGGAGGAAGAAGGGCTGTGTGTATGAACACAAGAACACCAGATCCACAGTGAAGTATTTAGGCGAGAGAACATGATGATAAGAGGCTTCATATCATATCTCCAACCAATGCAGAGACATTACATGTCATTAAAGGAAACATGACTGGAGTGATGTACCACAACATTTTAGAGGAGAATTTAATCTCACTAGCCAAAAACTGAATCTGGGAAGGATTTTATTCATTCATTCATTCATTCATCTTCTACCGCTTATCCGAACTACCTCGGGTCACGGGGAGCCTGTGCCTATCTCAGGCGTCATCGGGCATCAAGGCAGGATACACCCTGGACGGAGTGCCAACCCATCGCAGGGCACACACACACTCATTCACTATGGACAATTTTCCAGAGATGCCAATCAACCTATCATGCATGTCTTTGGACCGAGGGAGTAAACCGGAGTACCCGGAGGAAACCCCCGAGGCACGGGGAGAACATGCAAACTCCACACACACAAGGTGGAGGCGGGAATCGAACCCCCAACCCTGGAGGTGTGAGGCAAACTTGCTAACCACTAAGCCACCGTGCGCCCAGGATTCGATTCAATTCAATTCAACAAAACAACAACCAAAACAATTCAAGAAGGTCTTGCATGGACTAGACAATTTCTGACTTTAATACTATTAAAAATGTAGGGAAAATACCTTGAACCTTGAAATTGAACTAGAATTACTATAATATACATTTATCTCTTACTGTAGACATCTTGAGGCTGTAACTGCCAGCAATCTGTAGTGTCTGAATTCTTTATTAAATCTATCAGGTTTTTTAAATATTTCTTTTTATGACATTTTTACAAATCCATACTTATTTGTTAATTTAAAGTACAAAGTTAAAAGACATTATCTGTGTAAATTTAAAGTGTATTTAAATAACAAAAACCAAAGTGCAAATAGAAAAAAAACAAAACTTATTTTCCCTCACGTTATGTAATTTAATTCAAACTTCTTCACACTATATACAGTACTTCAAAACAAACAGTCTTGCTTCTGTGATTAAAAAGGATGTCAGTAAAAACATGGTGCACAGTCAGTGGGTGTAGTTTATTTGATGTGCTTGAAAGCAGGAAATTGAATAGAAATTTGATTATTTTATTATTGACTTAATATTTAGTACCAGTTATGAAATTAAAGCTTTTATAACTGAAACAATTTTATAACTGAAACTTTTCCTAGTAGCTACTGCTACAATTACAGAATTGTTAGAGTACATTGGCATGTTTGTGGATAAGCATAGCATAGTATTAATGATGATATCATTTACTATCATATTATTTTGTGAAATCAACAAGTAATTTTATTAATACACCTCACTTTTATGTGATAAAACATTTAGACTCTTTAATCGATATCGTTGTATCTCTGGGTCTCTATATAAGGCACCAGGCTGTGGTGATGATTTTATTAGTACACCAAACTGGAGTTAGACAAACCTGTTGGCCATATGTTTCATGTCCAGTGGCTTGTCCTTCAAATCGAAACCAGCAGCTAGAGAATAATAAAAGTCCTGTATTTGTGAATAATAGCACAGTTGTCTGTGCAGGATAAAATAATATGTTTATTACACTGGCAATGGAGTGCCATTGCCAGGAAATACATAATATTTACAGCAATGTATAGGAATATATTAGTCATCCCACATGTGGCGCCGGCCTGTGTGCAGGTAATGGATCCGGCACATGGGTTTGGAAGTGTTCCTGCGGCCCTCCATCGCCGCTCTGATTGAGTGTCGAAGCTGTGCCTGTAAGTGAATTACAAGCAGACATAACTCTCTCTCTCCTATATATATATATATATATAATGTGTGTGACTTGGTAAGTCACACACATAGCGTTTTAAATTCTTTATACAGGTACGGCCAGCAATTTGAACTTCTAGTTTTTGAAATTATTAAAATTGTCCATAAATGTGGATACAGTATTCTGTGATGTATGTGTGGTGTTTGTGTATAGACACATTTATATATAGTGTTATATATATACATATATATATATATATATATATATATATATATATATATATATATATATATATATATATATATATACACACACACACATCACATATATATGTTTTATATATATTTATATATGTAGATAGATGGATAGATAGATTTGGATAGAGGTGGAATATAATACTACCTTTGAGTGGATATTATTTTCAATGTAGACTTTGACTATTCATGAGTCCTGTCTTAAATGGAATTGCAGTCACAAGCCAGTGAGCAACGTGACTAGGGTCAGTTGAACCTAGTGATTGTTATTTTTGTGCATGAGCCAGTCCAAAAAAGCACACATCTTACGTTACGCGATATGGCAGAATTTAGTACAGCGTATTTGGCGGAGAGAAAAATGCAGATAAGTATTGGTTATGGTGTGTTGCGTCTCCTGTTCCAGATTTTTCTCTGTGAGCTTCTCAGCCAAGCTACAACAATTTAATCATTCATATATATATATATATATATATATATATATATATATATATATATATATATATATATATATATATATATATAGTCTTATTTTCATGGATATTTAGTGAAATTTTTCATCTTGTTACTTAAAGCCTGAGACATTTATATACCTATTGTTTTCGCATATGTATTCCATTCATTCATAATTTATATTAATGTGAAATGTTTTTGCATTCATTCTTATTTAAAATGCATTTCCTTTCAGCCTTTAAAGCACATGTATTACACAATGGTTATGGAACTAACACTAAGCATTGCTATATTTCTTTCAAAACCAAGAACAATAATATTTTCATAGTTCTATTTTTTATAGTTACAGAAAACAGGCAATATTATTGAGCTACAACTGTAAGGTGTGGAGAAGTGAAAGCGAACAAATACACAAGCGAACAAATACTGCTCAAACTAACTGAATAAAGTGGAGTGCTAACCATTTCTAAATAGTTCAGAAACTTTGAAATAGGTTAAATTCAAAAATAAATCATAGACCGACATAAGCATTAGATTATTTTACCAGGACTGATTAGGCAGCAATCAAGAGCAATCAGAATGTTTATTCAGGTGTATTTTGACACATTGGCACAGAAACCTTACGTATTTGCCCAAGCAGTACAACAAAAATAAATATTAATAATGTTAATAAGGCCTTTATATTTATATTTATATAGCACATTTGAGCAGCCCCGTTATGCTGTATCACAGAGTACAATGTTAATTGTTCATAATTTGCTATGAAAAGCTAATGAACGAAAAGTGCCCCTTTAGACATACTGTCATCTCAAACATCAACCTGAAATCATTTTAAATAAATAATAGCTATGTCTGAGGGGTTTTACACACACACACACACACACACACACACACACACACACACACACACACAGAGAGAGAGAGAGAGAGAGAGAGAGAGAGATATGTGATGTGTGAATTTCCATGAGCTTCCATACTGTCCCTCAAAGAAGCGTGTGTGTGTGTGTGTGTGCGTGTGCGTGCGTGTGTGTGTGTGTGTGCGTGTGTGTGTGCATGTGCGTGCGCGTGCGTGCGTGTGCTTGGGATTGAAATTGGTTGCCTGAATGGAAAATGACATTGAACCCCAGCTGTGAAGGAGACTATTACTGTATTTGTCCTGGCTGATATTTTGGAACATTAATTCCAATGTGACACCGTGATCCTCTTTTTATTTTCATTTTTGCTTTATAATAACAATAATAATAATAATAATAATAATAATAATAATAATAATAATAATAATAATAATAATAATAATAATAATAATAATAATAATAATAATAATAATAATAATAATAATAATAATAATAATTTCAGAAAAAACGCTCCCCAATATGAAGACAGCAGTGAATAAAAAATTAAGCACACGTTTATATTAAGAGCCGAAACATTAAGGCTTGTTTTAGCTGCAAGCAGAAAACATCAGGTCTTGTGAGTGTCCCACTGCTCCTACGAGTTTCTACCACTAGGAGGCATTATGTGGACTTTTAATTTACAAATATTCCTGTAATCCAGAAGGGGATTGTGGGATTTGTTGTGTGTTTAGCTTCAACCTGCAGGTATGTTGTTGTTCCAGATTCTAAAGCTGTAAATATTTTCATCCTGCATCAGTTTATGCTTCATACTGCATAATAATAACCACCCTACATGTAAATAATAATAATAATAATAATAATAATAATAATAATAATAATAATAATAATAATAATAATACTAGAAGTGTAATTCTTGCTGAGCTCTGCTTTGTTCAGTTGCTGTCACTTTGTATGTTTCTTTTTGTACTATAAATGTTCTCTCTCCTCCTATAACAGGGTTTTTTGTCTTTCAGAAAAGATTCTGGAAAAGGTCCCTAAATAGCCAAACCATAAAATATACCATAAAGAATCCTCAGTATTTTTGTAGATTTTTTTTCAGAACCACAATCAAATATTTGTTCTTTTTTTTTTTTTGACATAAGAAATGGATAGTAAAAAAATGTGCAGGTGTTAAAACAGTAGTAAATACAATACAAGCAGTATGGAATAACTTACGGCTAACATTAAAATTTCAAAATATATCTGTAATGTTCCATTATTATTATTATTATTATTATTATTATTATTATTATTATTATTATTATTATTGGTAGTAGTACAGAATTATATAGTGTTTGTTTTCCTTTTTTCTCTTTCAAAAGTTTGTTTTATTTAAAACATTTTTAAACATCCATAATAGTCTTTTTTATATATTTTTTTTAAATATCCATAATAATTAATAATACCTTTAATGATAATTTACATTTAAAATTTAATAAAGAAAACAACTTTATTGATTTGGTATACAGCAGCTGAAACTGGTCCAACTGAATGTTATATACCTGAATGTTTTTTTTCCTAGACAGCGATAATATTGTAATGATTTCACTCTAAATGACCCGTCACCCCTCAAATCTGTATAATTCTCTTTCTCAAGAGAAAACATGAAACAACAAGTTTAGATCTTCATTAATTTGAGGGTTTTGCTTTAAGGGGTCAAAATTAAGTAGCATGTCACAAAATCCCCCAGTATTTAAATCAGTTTTTGGTGTAATTGTTCTTTTTGCAGACAATTAAAACTGAGCTAAATAATGTGGACTCCACATTCCTTTGGCTTCCTTTGTACACCAAACCCACTGTCTGTATTTGCAAATTCCCTTCTTTAGAGAAACCAAAATAGCCTGACATTTTCCTACAGTTTAACTCCTAAAACAAATCTCCCTCTCTCTGTCTCTCTCAGTCTCTCTCTCTACGGTTCTTTGTTTCATTACCTATCAGTTTTTCAGTTTTGTTTATGTAGATCAAATCATGTGGTGAAAGAAACTAATGTTCCTTAATTATATATATATATATATATATATATATACTAATATGTTGCCCTAAATCACAATATTCTACTGTACTGTTCCTCTATTTTGACAGCCTGTGTCAGAACTCCTAGGAATAAAACGACTGTGTGGCAATATCAATACTGTTATGGTGAGCGCACTCCAGAGGGATGCTTACTATACTCCCACTGTGATGCTTGCATGAGAGATATAGGCTTTTACTCACTCTCCCTGCACAAAGGTCATCAGCCATTTGTTAGTTCTCTCATCCATTTAGTCTTAAACTTGAGATCTGGACACATTCAGAGAAAGGCATCACATTAGCGAAGAAATCAGACTGACGTCAATACTCACACTCACTTAACCCACAGCGCAGGGAAGATTTGGTCATGACCTCTGTTCTGTATGTGATGATAGAAGTGGAAGTGGAACAATTTTGCATGAGCACTATATTGCAGAAATGGCCTCGCACAGGAAATTGAGAGGAGGAAACAACAGTTCAAAGGCTCTTCTTGGAGAAATGTGTCTGTAAACATTCTAGAAAAAAGGGTGATCAAGAAATGTGATATCGATTTCTCTTTGAGGATGAATAACATCAGTTATTGCTGCATAGTGTGACGAGAGAAGAAAGAAAGTCAATTTTTATGTTGGTTCATCCTCTAAGACCTCGTAAATTAACTTGACCTCTGTTTCTAGCTACAAAATAGCTTTAGAGGGAGCTCAGAGCTGCTCACCTTGTCCAAGTGTGATTGAGGCCATCAGGAGTAAAGCTGTGCTTGGCTGAACATGTTGTGAGGAGATCAACAAAATGAACATCATTATTCCACCATTCTTCCACACAGGCATTTCTCTTTTGTTTGTGATCCTGTGTTTATTATTTACTGGTTGAATTTATCAAATTGGAGAAGCATGTGATGAGGTCTACAGCTGTGTGTGGATTTCTGAAAAAATAAATTTGTATTGTAGGAACCAAGATTTATTGTATTCGGAATGTTCCGGTTATTGTCCTGCAAGAGTTTGTTGAAAATACTTGTATTATAAACAGATGCAAGAAGACCAAGCAAGCACGCAAGATAGATATTTACTTCAAAAGCACTTTTTTAACAAACAGAACCAACAGACAAAAAAGATTAATGTCAAAAATGTTCTGTTCCTGTGCTTAAACTTTTCAGCAATTACAAATATTGCCAGTCAGCCACTTAAAAAAACCTAGACGGTAATTGATTTGCTTAAAAAGTTTCCATTTTTACTACCCCTACCAGACGTCTCCCACCTGAAGCAAACTAAACTAACTGTACATGAGTTTGCATACAGGTCTGAATGAAGGTGGATTTTAATCATTTTGTGAGCACTTTGACAAGAAGTGGTTTGAAATGAAGTTTACCGGAAGCCTTTAGCGATGTTTCTTGTGTGTTATCCTCTTCGTGACAGCTAGGTTTTACCTCGCAGGATGAACACAGGAGCTAAGTGCGTTGTCCAAATAGGCTGTAAATCACAGGCATTCATGTGGAACTGCAGCTACTGTACCATCAAATTGAAAAGAAATAGTTAAAAGGAAACAGCAGAAGTTAGATGAGACTTAATTATTCCTTAATTTTTGCAAAAGGCATAGTTTTTTCTACTAGCAATTATTTAATGAGGTGATATTTTACATAGTCACATAATAGTTCATTTTAATTCTGTATCAAGAATCCTGCTGTGCTGTGAATTATTGTTTTGGTTACTGATCATTAAATCGACTCTGCTGTCTACAAAGCAGGAAAAAACAATTAGGCCATCACACCACAGGTCAATAGAAATTTAACTATCAGGTTTGTTGCCTGTTGTAACTTGTTTTTTTTTTATTTATTTAGATAACAAATTCACGATTAATGTTTTAAATACAAGATTTGGACTTGCTATGAGAACATAACATCTTGTTTCACATTGTGGGGAAAAATCATGAAATGTGCTTTGTTAGCATCAAGCTAGTCAATGAGGCACTTGCTTTTGACCAGCTAGTCTGTTGTCACTCAGGTTTTCTTAATAGAAACTGTTCTTTAACTGCAACAACTCATAGTACTTTATTTCTGGACAACTAAATACATTTCTAAGTGATTCTAGATAGAAATATACCCAGAAAACCAAATTTTGTATTATATATTGTATTAATTTGTATATAACATTGTATTAATTGTAATAAACTATTATCATAGGTATTTGATTATGCGAGCTACTGTTATGAACAGACGTAATATTGTCTCACTAGCTCACCATTCGCAAGGATAAACAGCTTCTGAAGTAAAGTAATTATTTTCTGTGTGTTGTTGAGGGACACTGGACAAAACTGGGCTATCAAACAGCTATCTACAATCAGTAACGTTAAAACTCATTCACACACAGTTTAACCTCGCTTTGCATTGATATCCTCCTGACAAGACTGCTGAAGACCTGAAGAGCTGAAGAGCTTTGCCATGTTAAGAAGGTGAATGGAGATCCTATGGTGTCTCACATCATCCACATTCAGCTCTAGGTGCAGTTTAGGTATTTAAATATGAGATGTTCAGTGTCATTGTTGATACAGTAGATGATGTGATGAATTCTAGTCAGATGAATTAACTAGAGAGTTTCAAACATACAGAATCCATCATAAAATAAGTCAGATAGATTTAACTAACCAATGTGTCTATATTGGTGATTAGCCTTGTTGGTTTCATCTGTCATGAGCTTGTGGTTGAGGAGATCGTCCCAAGATTCTGACTAGGAATTAAAAGTTGAGAGGGTGTTTTCTTTGGTGGGAATTTATGAGTTATGACCTTTAGTTGACCACAGCAGTAGAAACAAGAGGCTACATCTTAGCGATAATATTGACCCAAAACTGACAAGGTGTTTTACCAGCTTTGCACAAAATGAGTAACTGCTTAAAGTGAATGGGAGCAAGAGTTTTGTACTGTTGAATGTACAAGTGGTTGATTTTACACCATAGCTACTGAACTCCATAACTAATGAACCATAGCTTATACATAGAAATGCACTACAAATTATTCTAGGCAACAAAATATGATATTATTTATTGACTGCTTGGTTGGTTTGTCTTCAGGGTTGTGGTGGATCTGGAGCAGGAATTCACCCTGGATTGGAGGCTGGTCTATTGCGAGATACAATGCATGCTCACAACCTCTCATTTACTGATTCACACCTTGAGGCGATTTTCATCTACCCACATGTTTTTACAGTGTGGAAGGAAACCAGAGAACCTAGAAGAACTTCATATGGACGCACAGAGAACATGCAAAACAAACTCAGAGTTGAAACAGGGACCCTGGAGCTGTGCTGAATGGTGCTGACTGCACCACTGTACCATCCAAGACAATTATCATGAATCATAAAAAACACGTGCTAAAGGATAAGTGTAAAAACTAGCACTGAATATTATAAATTTGGACACCCCAGGCCCAGTGTCTCTAAGCCATGAAAAAGCTATTAAAAGTCCAACTGGACCATAACGATTGGCTCCTTTAGAAAAAAAAACTTTGGTGGATGGTTGTTATGGGGATGGTTGTTTATCTGGTTCAGTGTGATCTCTGGGGTGAGTTTGGGCACGGATGTGGCCTTAGTGGTGAAGATCAGCCTCTGCTCTTAAAACCTTGTAGCTGATGATGATGATTGAGGCAGCTGGAGAGAAACTTGCATACAGTCCACATTGCTTTTGTTTCTTCCATGAGCGGTGTGTAAAACTCAGTAGTAAACAGAAAAGCAGCCAAGCGTGGGTTTTCCACTTTCTTTAACTCTCCAGGGCCCAACCCTTTTGGCTAGGGTTAAAAGAGGCAAGGGCCTAGGCTAAACTTACTAAACTGGCTAAATGCAACTCAGAGGTCAGCCAGTTTCAGCCAAGCAATAAGAAAATGGTGGATATATAACACGTTCAATATACAAACAAACATGTCCACCTTTATTTACAAAGAGCGTTTGAAAGGGCGATCTGGATACAGACGAGTAGAACAACAGCTCTTTTAGTTAGCAAGGGTGTGTAGATGAAGGAAAGAGAGTGTGTACGAGTAAAAGCGTTGCACAGTGTTACTCCGCTGGGCACAGTCTTGGCAGAGAGATTGCGGTGTGACTGATGAGATGTGTGCTATCCCCGACACTCAGCCCAGTCCGACGCTACGAGTAAGGAAAGCAGGGAGGGGCGATTTATGGGAAAGGCAGATCAGTTCTGTTGCGCTTGTGCCAGCTGTGAAGTAAATCTCTCCCTTGAGACACACAGCAGCCAGAGTCGGGCAGCCGTGCTCACAGCTTTGCTGTCAGAGAAGTTCTCCATGTCTTTGTTGTCCAGATCCTAGCCTAATTTGGGCACAAATGTCTTCTCATATTACAAATTTTTTTAGCTACTGTGCTTCAGTGCTCTCTCTGTCTACACACAACCCACCCTCCCTATCTCTACTTGTGGTCTGCTTCTCTCCAGACAAACATTTATTCCCTCATAAGTGGTCCATCATTATTTGGTGCCAGTGTTTGAACTGGGGAAAATGTGTGAATGCATCGAAAATGCTGCTTGTTACTGCTTTTCACCCTCAGCTCCAGTCTCCATTCAGTCCTCAATTGAAAGATGTTGTTGTGGTACAAGATGATGAGTGGTTTCTGTAATAATAATAAAATATCAAGAATTGATAGCAGAGAAAACGCACCAGTGGACTTCAGTGTTTCTGATCTTGTATATATTTAACTGTTCCTTTTTAAGTGGTTAAGATTTGCATGTTAGTTTTCCGATACTAATGAATATGTTTTTGATTTGAGTTCGACATAATGGAAAGAACGTTCATGTTCTGATGGGAGTTTTCAGTCTTTCTTTTTGAGCAGCTTAATTACTTCCAGAAGAAAGATCTGAGAAGACCTGATGTCCTCTGGTAACCTCTAATCAGTTTAACGAACCTCACAGTCTTGGAAAGTGTTCGAGTCCTTTTTAAGCATCCTTTTGTAAAAAGTTGCTGTGTGTTTAGTTTTATATTTGTTTATATTTATAGACTCAGTCATAACCTTAACTCTTAACCGTGGAGGAAAATTTACAATAAAAATGATTGTTTCTACTTTAACATGGTAATTGGGAATCTTTCTTTTTTTGTTGGTAATTGGATGACATTTGATTTGGAATGAGAACTGCTTGGTCATGAATGTATAATTTAGTCATCAATGAGGAAACATCTGCACACAGAGGAGCTTGTTCCAAGATTCATGTTATAATTGTGCTGGTATTTACATTTCAGTGTCATTTTATTCTTCGTGAACAATGTGTCAATGTGGTGCGCCTTTTGTAAACTAATATATCATTTGGTCTACATCTGAATAACATCTGACAAAACATACAATTCCTACAATTATATTAATATAATTGTAGTATTATAATCTGTAAAGGAGTTTACTAAACAAATCTAAACAAAACAATCAAACAAAAAGCCTGACCACACACACACACACACCACACACACACACACACGCACACAACACACAACACACACACGCACACACGCACACACACACACACACACACACACACACACACACACACACACACACACACACCACACACACAGTCCTACACCTAAATCTAACTCTAACCTTTACCTTAGTAACCAAAAGGAAGCCTTTGGACTCTTGATATAACCCACAAGTAGAAAACTGTCACATATTCCTATCCTAGAGGGAACAGTCAGTACTCCCTAAGACATCAAACCATGCCCACACAAACACACACACCTTTCTGCTTACTGTCCTACTAAATCTTATTTCTGTCAGTTTCCGCACAGATCTAGCTGATTGCTTGATTGGTCCAGCTTGGCAGGAAAATGGCCTGTTGAAGTGTTGGAGAAGCAGGTGCAGGACTTGGCTCCAGCAGCCTCAGCCTGTGGCAACGGAGCCGAATAAAAGCAGTAGTGTTTCTACACAGTGGAGCGCTGTCACAACCAGCCACTTGCAAAAATACGACACGTTTTTCATAGATGTGTGCGCCGGGAAAGAGAAGCTCGAAGGTGAACCATTTGTGACGTCAAGCCTACAGCGTCAGTTCTTCCAGTTAGCAATTTAGCTATAAAAACGTCTCATTAGACCATAGTAAGGGCTTGTTTTCTATGTCTTACTTTTCTAAGGCACATAACTACATTACTGTATATTTCCTCTGTAGATTTAAATCATTTCATTAAACATTATACAATTTCTTTTTCTATGTTTTATTACTTTTTAGATTTGTTATAATTCCTACTCTGATGACTTGATTGACCAGACAATGATCCACATGTCTTTTAATCGTTACCTTCTAAACCCGGACAAGCCTGTCATTACAGTGTCAGATGTTGTACGCTGAAGTAAAAATACTCGTGTGCCATGTTTATTCCCAGTGGCAGTTATGACGACTTAAAAAATAAACTGAGTGACGAGTAAAAAAAAAATCAGTCACTAATGATTTTTCAGTGCCGTTAGGAAAGATGTATTTTAGTAGTTAGGGAAGGATTTTCATTTTCTATAAAGCGACCACATAATGAAACTGCAATTTGAGAATTTAAGCTTTCCTTTTGGTGCTGGCTTAAGCCTACTGTACCAACCCATCTCTGTTTCACATTAATGCTAAAATGTGATCCATATAGTAAAAGAAGTCACCACCTTTAATTAACATGACCTTTTTTACTGAGAGATGCTCACTATGTTTGTGATCTCCCCACTCTTATACAAAACGCTATAGAGTTCAAATGCTTTACATGGTTTCGCATTATTAATGGAATTTCTTGTTACGCTATTCTGGAGCTGTAAATGGAATCAGCTTCACTATAAATGACCCACAATAAAGTCTCTAATTGTATTTTTTTTAACTTTCAAAAAAACCCATGTCTTTTCATGTGGTTCATGGAAATCCAGAAACACGCATAAAAAACAACTGGGTGTTGGACACTATAAACAAACCACTTGAAGCACAGCATGTTATGTTAAGAATGTTAGTTATGATAACATGGGGTAGAGAATAGAGTACTCACGATATATAAATGTTCAATCGCTCGAATGTGAAAACAATACAGTGTTTTAGTGTCCAGAGAGTTTCCAAAAACTAGTTGCTGTTTATTGCTGAATGAATTCATCTGACAGCTTTTTGAAGTGCAGCATCTGCATGAGATTTTGTTGTAAAAGCAAGATTTATGGGGATAAAAAACAATTCTTATTTTGCAGTATCTTGCTGTAAACTTTATTTTCTTTGTACAGTCTTGGGCAGATCCTGAAACAAGTAAAAACAATCCATGTCAGTTGAACACAGAGGTCCTTATGAAGCTGTTGGGGATTGATTTGAGCCTTTTAGTGTCATCTGGGCTAAAATCACTGGCTTCAAATAACACTCTGGAGAACTTATAAAACTGTACACACAAAGAACCCTGTTTCATCAAACATACATGGCTTGTGAATCATCCTCCTCCCAGACTAATGATGCCATGTTTCCTTATATACATTACTACAAGACTCTTTATATTTAGTCTTCTCTTGTTTTGTATGCAGCCGGACTTATGAAAGTCCTTATAAACTTATAAAACTCTCTTTTACAGTACATCCTGATTGTAAGGAAGTATGAGGGTAACACTCTCTACACTCTTTATCACCAAGAGTACGCTCAACACTAGGTCTTCAGCTGTTGGGCTGATGGCCCCGATGGCCATGTTAACTCTGGCTATGGAACGAATTTCATGTGAACATACTGCCGGCTTCCATCTGCTTTATGGGACCTGTAAACACAGTAGACACTGAACCACGGTCAGTCGCAGTAACATGCTACGTGAGGCTGCCTGGGCTTTAGTAATCAGTGCTCTGAGTCCATTAACTTCAATTCAGTTACCATCACATTTTCTGTGCTGATCACAGCTTCAGTTGTTGCTGAGCTGTACTATCTATCTACTTTGAGGCATTCATGATATATATAGTTTCAGGTGTTCATAATGTTATTTTTTTATTTATTGTTGATTAAAAATATGAACCAATGTGAGCAATGTAATCATTGCTAATGTCTACCCTATAAGTCATAGTTGGTGTATCTAACCACTGATCTGGAAGCATGAGGACTAACAGATGCTAGCTAACCTGATGAGTAGTTACACAACAAATAATATCTAGCATAATATTAGCTAATTTTCTAGCAAACCTATTTAATGGTTTTAGGTACCAGTTTAGTATTAAAACTAATGTCTAATATTTAAACCCAGTCTACTATCTAACTGTACTGTTTATTTACAAGGTAATTCACCAATAACCTCTGCTTGGTCTGACCCGGTCAAACTTCTATGCCAGCCGCTAAGTGATTTTGTATTAGTACTGGCAATTCAGATTTGACCTGCTGGCAAAGATGCTTAACCAGCTTTGTGTATTGGCAGCTGTGTATCTGGATTTTTCAGCATGTACAGTACTGAATATGCACAAATGATGTCACATCCAACTTGTTTGCTAACCAGGATGATGTCCAGACTGTAATTTTGGCTCACTGGTAATATGTGTTCTTAATATTCTGCATTTTATGCTCTTGATCAGTTTGGAATCTTTATTCAGTTGCTCATTTATGGTGTATGTGTGCAATCTGTGTAGAGGCTTAGTGTTAGCCAGTGACCTTGGCTAGCTTCTAAAGTCAAATAGCTACTATTACAGAATTACCAATAACTACACCTACTACTTAACTAGCAACATTTACAAAGTGCTGTTTTTTGTGAATACTGATTATTAATAATGACAAGCCAATTTTTTTTAAGCTCCAGGCTCCATCTTGGACTCAGGTTAATGTCTGTGTGGAGTTTCTGGGAATATAATTCCTGCGTCTGCCTGGGATTCCTCCAGATTTCTCCATGTCCTCATTCCTACCTAATAAAAATTGTCCGTAAGTGTGTGTGATTGTGTGTGTGTGTGAGTGTGTGTGTATGTGTGTGTGATTTGCATGCATCTATGTGTTTTTGTGAGCGTGAAGTATGTTTTTGAGAATAGGGGTGTGTATGTGTGTTTGTTGGGATGTGAATAGGTATGTGTTTTATGTTTAGGTGTGTGTGAATCAATGAATGATTTACCTTGACTCTAGTCGTAGCTTGTTCTGTCTGCTACAGTTGGATGGTAATGACTGCTGATGACCTCCATCTGTCTTCCCTCAAGATGACCCAGTTGCTTAGATATAGTTCCAGATCCCCAAAGACTTTACTGTACTGGGATGATTTGAATGACCACAGAGAGATTCCAGAGTAACAGTGACCTCAACTTATGATAGTTTTTTGTACGTTGATCCTTTTGGGGCATTGAGTCCAAATCAACCAGCTAAAAATGTAGACTAAGCGACTGTGCTTTTACAAGGAATCGGGACCCTTCACTTTATGTGGCTTTAGGGAATCATCTATAATGAGTCACCCAGTACAATCCTATTACCATCTCAGAGCATTGTGTGTTGATTATGACACTCATTAGAATGTTAATTGTTTTTAGTTATCATGAGTGCGCAATTTGCAATCACTTAGAAACAGTTGCCAAAGCATGACCTCGCTTATGATATCAACCTCACTATTAAAATTCTTGATGCATACCTGTTTATAGAAGAGCAACACAACATTATAATGTGTACTGTGCAGGCTATTGCAAATATGGCAGGTGAAGCTTGTTTAAAAAGTGATTGGTGTTATTTATGGACATTGAGGTACAGTAGAGCTTTGATAATATTCTAGGTTGAATGTTACAGTCAGAGAGATGCGTCCTGTATTGCCCTAGTGCCACCTTAGTCACAGCACAGCTTTCCCACCCAAATATGTCTGACATACAGCTTGAACATTCGAGTTCTTTGGTCATGATAGAATTACTCAGTTAATTATCACTCATCATTCTTATTCGTACTTTTCAGCTCAATAATATTCCATTTATTCTTAACCTAGCAATTCTCTAAGATGTTTAAGATCCTGCACTGTGAATAAAAGTAGATAAAGGATTAAATGTATGAAGCAATACACAAATCAACAATGTCATCAGTAAAACCTAACCAAACTATATTTTTGATTAAACATCCTTGCCCACATCCTAGATCTTAATCTTTAAGCTTTAAAGCTTGTCATGTCCAAAGCTTATTGCGAGTGCAAACCTCCAGGATAGTTTATATGTTCTGTCCTACATATCATCATGAATCTAATCAAGAAATATTTACTCCAAAAATGTTATATTTCTCTTAAATTTCAAAACTATCTGGCAGATTTCTTTGAATTGCGCTTCTTCTGTTCTTTGGCAGGTACTTCAAAAATCATGTATAGATAGCAGCCATAAGAAAAGGACAAAACTGTGACAAATGGCTTTGAAAAGCAGTTCTGACACAGTTGGGAAAGCCCTAAAACCTCCAAGCTATACAAGCCTATGTGAGTTCCAGATTATTATTGTTTTCCTGAATACTTGTGTGTGCGTGAGTTTTGCTTTGCCATACTATTTCCTTTACAAAAGTGTTTCATAAATTATTTGCCCAGACTTCATTTGTTATTTGAGATTCACTGACAAAACTTCTCCTCTTTTGCGAAGGAGAAGAAAAAAAAAAAACGTTATCTTCAAACAGCAAACTCTTTTCCTGAGGGACTCACAGACTTCATCAGTGGCGCCTTATTGTTGAATTTCCATTTTCTTGGTTTTGAAGACACATTAAAGGCTTATGTTTGATACTGTTTGATGTGGCTTCATCCAAGAGCAAAACAATCCCTTATTTTTTAAAGAAAATCCCATATTCCCAAATGAATTGATAATTACAAACAGGATTTGTCTGAAATCTGTGGCTTGCGTTAGGGCTACAGAATACAGTCTCTCTGTTGGACATGTTTATATGTTTGGAGAAAGAAAATAATTAGGAATCCCTGACAGTTCAGACACACTGGGGCAAAATAAAAAGCTTATAGCAAGACTTGCTATTCTATAGGTGCAGTTTTATTTCTAATTAATCTTTTTGTTTGTTTGTTTTGCAGGTAAGTCATATGGATGAGTCTATTTTTTAAATGTATAGAGGACAGCCATGAGTCAGGGTCTGTGAATGAACAAACTTAATAATTATAAAAACTATGGGAAATATTTAAAACTGGCTTTAACATTTGAGGCAGACAACATTGAAAATTCCTTCTGACAAAGTGTTTAAACATACTTTTTGGCTTGTGTGTATTTGCAGGGTGGGTGGGTTGTTGAAATTATGAAATGAAATTAATTAAATTTACCTCATGCATGCTTTTGAATGTATGAGCATTCAGTTCTTGAGCATGTTTCAACAGCATGGAAATGTGCATGTAATTAGAACTGTGAAATTAAATGAATAAAGACAGAAACAGTTTGGTTCACGGTCAGTTCAGAGACAGAACAGATACTTTGGCAATATTGGTACGCAATTGGCCAGATCTACAGCTGATGCTTTTCTGCTGCTGTCACTTTTATGGAAGAAATTACAGAGAAACTAATAGACTACAAAACCAGCGTTTCAGCTGTCCTCATTCTGGCTGAATAAACCATGTTCCACTAGTTGAGGCTACTGGTGAACCCTCAATGCCTACTACAAATCAGACCGGACCTGCAATTCTAGTCTGACGCAGACCACACATCTATAAATTCTGGTTCGTTCAGGCACTGTCTTGCGTGCTTGATCTACGTATCTGCTGGCCAAAGTGGTATGTTTTCTTTTACTATTGTGTAAAACACTGGTCTTAAAACCCTTATCTTGCACCATAAACAGTTTTTCTTAATAAAGTCAGCTGGAAACATTGACCCTAAAGGTATATACAGTATAGCACCATTGTCTTTTCAGCAGAAACTAGTTAATGGTCTCCTGCTGGGAGTGCAGAGACTAGCCAAAACCTTTCTTAAATGTGCAGAACATCTCCAATCCTCAAACAAACCAGTGGTTCCTCCATGGGATCTGAACTGTCATTAGGACCAATGGAGGAAGAAGATCCAATATGTATTTCAATGTTTTGCCATGACTACAATCAGACAAATCAGCAAATTATGCCTTATCCATAAGTATGCAATGCCAAACCTAGCATTCTTGCCAAAGCAATTGGCACTGCAGTATATTAATAACCTTCATAACAAACTATCTACTCTTTAACAAGCAGCATGTGGAAGTGACTGCTGGTCAATTTGGATGACACTGATTAGCTGTTTATTTGTTTCGCGGATCATCATAAGTGGGCATCGTTGTCTGAGGACTGGTTAGCCCATTACCTAAAGGACGTGATTGCATAGACATAATTGTATGCAAGTCAAGTGGCACAATTATATGGCTTCTTCCGTGGAGGAACTAAGATAAGCATCACCAGTAAAGTGGGGACACTGTGCTAAATGTTGCTTCACTGCACACCATGTTCTCTGTAGTGAGACTGAGTGATTCCGTAGAGAGCAAAATGATAACTCTCTGTCTTCAATAGATCATATTTTCAGCTACTGTCCATTATTGTACAGAAGATATTGCTCTGGCAATTCAGAATGAAAGGAAGTAGAATGAAAGTTTATGTATGTATCCATGGAACACTATATTTAGAAGCTTTTGATCATATACGCTTAAACACATGACAGTCGTTGGTGTATTATATCAGCGGTGTTACATGTTACAATATTAGTTTTAGACACATTTACAGGCTTACATATTATCCATTATAAAGCAGCAACAAACCTGCAGAAAGATATTTGATTTCATCAGAAGCTGGTTAAAGACTATGTCACATACAGTACAGTCTTTCCAAGTGCATTAACAGCAGCGGTATTTCGGGGCAGTGAACAGTTTGTTATTTTCTTTGGTCTAACCAAAAGGCCACATCCTCTGATGAGTTCTATGAGCTGAAACACATTTGGAGAAGAAGTCTCTGTATGATTTGTATATGAGGGCTGAGATATGGTAGTTATGGAGTAAACAATAAATGAACAAATTTGTAGGCTGTCCTGAATAATGTGCTACTGATGGAGATCACCACGGCAGTCCTCTATTAGCCATAAAACCATGGTTAAATATATTATCAATGAAGGTGATAATACCTTCATTTAATACAAATGCTAAATATTTTAGAGAAATATTGATCTACATTAGAGCTTTGATCATGTATATGCATGATTAAATCTGTTATTCTTATCTAGGCTTCATTTTTGCACCGATGATGAGGTTTGAAACTGCTTATGACTCAACAGTAAAGCAATTTTTTTTTTTTAGACAATCCCTCCTGCAGATTGTGAAAAGTAATGATTTCATAAAGTTATAACTGAACTAAAAATAGCACATATATGTCCCAAAACTTGATAAAGTGCTATGCCTTTTTATTATGTCATTAAATATTACACATCAATTGCAGCGCTGATTTAAAATGGCTTGATTTGCTGCAAATGACAAATTACTACACGTTGTCGAATAATTAGCCAGCTTCTTACATAATTAACATAGCTTACAGTGCTAACTAACAAAGGAAAGGATGCATCTGCATGTTCTACACAGACACTTAAATTTATCATCGTTCTTACTGCATATTCATTAGTATTTGTGTATTTTCTTCTAAACATTCTTGAAGACATACGTATAAGACAAGGACTTTATAATGAGAACTCATATTATGCATCCATATGGCATTCTGTCACTAACTTAAGTAGTACTGTATGTACATATACAGTGGCTTCCTGGTGAAGGCAAATTTTCCTGCGTAAAAGGGTTAGGGTTTGAAATGTGTATCCCAGGAGACTAACCTTTTGTTAGCAGTGCTTCTACGCCACAGGCTAGAGGTGCGAAAAAGGGGCTTAGGCTGCTGAAAAACCATTTTGCTCCCAATCTGCCAGACCGGGCCACAGGTAAATTGAGGGTATCTCTAGGGAGTTGAAACAGGCTTGTCAAATGTCAGTTCAGAGATGTTCACAAAGCTAAAGACCATGTGAGCACGAACACATGCTGCGATGCATACTCTTTAATCGAGAGCACATTCTATCCATACAGCTCTTGAAGACGTGGAGGGAGGATGGGGACCTGGGGTGCAGTTCTGAGAATTAGTTACCATATTCATGCTTTGAGAGCTGACATTTCCCTGCTTAAACTTTCTACACATGGCTAAGTAGACCTTCTGAAGAGTGTCTTCTTTCACCTTCAAATTCAGGCATCCTGCCATTAAGTTGTTTGTTTGGAAGCATATGACAACGCTGGGTTAATGTAGCTAAAATATAACTTGTCACATTTGTGGATACCGTGTCAGGAAAGGCTGAGTGTAGCATTGCTGTCTCTTTATTCTAAATTAACACTGGTCCTGGAAGAGCATCCCTGGAGTGTCTTATTGCCATTCAGAGCACACGTAATAGTATATGTCCAGTGTTTGGTAGATTGTGGATATATAATTTAGCAGGAAACAAATTACATGAGTATGAGTAAAGATCTAATCAGTAATGTCCTTTTAAAATTACATAGAACATTTTATTTGATGACTTTTGGACCATTGACTTAACTGAGTTTTTATGTAAAATAATCTTTAATGAGAAAAAGATGTTAATGGCTGAATTTTTATTTCCAGAAAAAGGAAAACATTAAGTTCATAAAGTATAAAGTATGCACATTACATTCACTTAATTAACATTATTTATTGCAGTTAACAAGTTTAAACTACAACATCAGCATCAATATCCTGTACATAATATTAACAATTTAAGTAAAACTGTTGATTGAATTATTAAGTTTTCTTAAAAACTAAGTAATGAATGTTTAATCAATCAAGGACTAACATAAATTATAAATCTTAAGGAAATGGCTCAGACAGTATCTTCTAGCTGCAAGACAAATCACAAGTTTATGTAAATGCGCTTGTCGAATGTGGCATTGTTTCAGATTAACGACACACAGGGATTTTGTATGGCAGATATTCCACTTAAACAGATTATTAAATTGAGGAGATGTTTATTTAGCATTTCTGGAAGGACTCCAGTGTCTGTGCTTTGTAATAGTCTAGACTAAGGTTTCTCATTATTCTTTTTGTTCTCATTGTAGATTTATTTTTCAGTCTCATTAACTTCAAGAGAGAGAAAAAGGTTACTGTTAAGGAAAATGTTTACAGCTGCTGTAATGCAAGTGATAACAGGAACTAATGTTCAGAGGACATTATGGTGTCAAAGGACGTTACTCGCCTCACTCGCCTTTGTCTTGTCGCGACAGTTGTGATGTGTTCTTTATTAATATATTACACATCATAACTAGTGGAACAATTGGTATAATAAAAGCAGAATAAATATTTCCAGTTGTGCTGTTAGAGGAGAATTTTCAGAGTGGTAGTTCATCACCACACTGCATCACTGATTATTTTTCTATTACAGCACAACCAACCATCACATCCCATCCCGTCCATCCTTTTTACCCTACAGAGGGTTGTGGGGAGCCTGGAGCTTATCCCATGGGACTCAAGGATTAGGATGCCCACCTATCACAGGGCACAATCATACACACACTCACACACCAATTCACACACTTCAGACAATTTAGCGATAATATTACCCTACAAAGCATGCCTTTGGACTTGGGGAGGAAACTGAAGCACCTGAAGGACAGGGAGAACATGCAAATTCTTTACATGTAGTGCATAAACAAAGCTTCATGTTTTATTAGTGACTTAATCTGCCAATCAGATATCACAGAATGACACTGGAGCTTCCTGATTTGTAGCATGGGTGGAGTAGGTGATGGGTCTGTTTGTCATCTTAGTGTCAGGGGCTGCAGTGTGTGATGATGGGGAGGAGTAGTGAGAGAGAGTAAATGAGCTCAGTGCTGCACTGAAAGCAAGAAGGTTGCAGTGGATGACAGAGATGTTACCTTTCACCAGGCAATGAAGTAGGTCAATACTTTGCTGTGTCTAAATCTTCATTCTACTACTAAAGAACAAGCTCATCACAGGTAAACATTTTCACTACAATGGTTAGAGGATGCGATGCAAACTGCTGAGGTTTGAGCCATGCTGAAGTGTTCTTTAGAGGTCCTGGGATTCAATCTGATGATTAAGCCACCGCAAATGCACCAAAAGTACACAAATACACTAAAATATGCTACTAAACAGAGGCAATGCCATCTGTATCTCCCATTTATGTAAGGCATTTTTGTTGAGTATCTTGAATTCTGGTAAACTGGGAATTAAATATTGTAAGCCATTATTTACTACATAATAGCTGGGTGATGGTGCAACCTAACATGGAAGAACTGCTTAATTGCTTGTTGCCTTTTTATAGACTAATTTCCATGCTGCAGCCACAAATTAATCTCCCATGGCAATATTTTCACATTCTGAGTAAGCAGTGCAGTGACAGCTTCCCATTTGCATTTGCAGGTCAAACTAAAACCTGCTGCTGTTCCCTGAGCCCCATGTCAGCTGTCATGCCTTCTTCAGTGCCCCAGCGCCTGTCGCATTTGTCTGAGAAATGGCAGACTCCAGATATGATAAAGCATGAACAAGCATGTGGGTCTGATGGGGCTGCCTGAGATGGAGCAGCGTCCCAGAATTGCCATTGCAACACTTGCCGCAGGTTCCCGAATGTGGAACTGATGCTGATTGAAAGGCTGTTTGAAACCCCCTCTGGACCTGATGAGAGCACATTTTCTAAAATAGAATTTGATACTTTGGTCCAGTTGTTTCCGATGTTGTCAGGCCAGAGGGTGAAAATGACAGTGAAAAAGAGCAAAGCTGTCAGTCAATAAGTATGTCCTCTGCCTTGCTGTAAAGATTTATGCATTTTAAGAGCCTAAAATCATCAGATACTCTTTCAGTCTGTGCTGCTGAGTCTTGCAGTCTAGCTGTTACTTCTGAAGGCCTGATATCTGCACATCTTTCCAATAATTAGACGACTTACTTAACTGCGTGAGTGTTCTCTACCCTGTGTGAATTCATCAGATCATCAAATTGCAGAGGAAAGAGACAGTCCTCTAGTGCTCTGCTAGTCTCTCCTGTGGAGAATTTCCCTTTATTCCAGTCTTTTCATTATATTTAGAATCAAAAGCCTTTCTTTGTATTCACGTATACATTACAGCACAGTGAAATTCTTTATTTTTTTTGCATATCCCGGATTTATTAGGAATCTGTGGTCAGATCACAGGGTCAGCTATGATGCAGAACCCTGGAGCAGAGAGCATTAAGGGCCTTGCTCAAGGGCCCAACAGTGGCAGCTTGGCAGAGCTGAGGCTTGAAGCCCTGACCTTCTGAACCCAGACCCTTTAATGCTGAGCCTCCACTGCCCCAAGTCTTACCATCAGAGACTCATGTTACTTTAGCTTCACATTTTTTCCCTTTGGAAATTTCATATTTCCATTTTCTATTTTTTGCCAGTTAGCATTTCTTTTTTTTATCCTCAGATAATTTACTGGGTGTTGCTGTTACCTACTTGTGTCAGTTTCAGTGTAGGCTTTCTAAGCCGAGGCAATGAGTGAATGCTGTCTAACAGACTCAAAATTCAGAACAGAATTAGAACAATAAAATCTGTATAAACATCCTAAAGGCTTTTACTGACTTCTGAAAAGAAAGATACAATATATACTGAACATCATGATGTTATTCAAAAATGAGTAAACTTTCCAGTGCGGCTTACTTTGATCATAGCTATTTTGTATGTGGTTGGTGTGGGTAGGATCTGCAGATAAAAGCTTTTATTCTAGTAATTGACAGTATAGGGAAAAAAATGTAATGACATCCTTACTTGAACAAATGTATGCAGTTGTTGCTTGAAACAAAAAAAGCCATAAGGGCATTCTGAGTGAAACATTGCCAAAGAGAAGAATTGGACACGCCGTATGTGGAGAACTGGGGGACATGTTCTCTAGAAGCTCTGAAAGGACTTTGTTTATTGATGCAGGAAGATCTTAGTGATGTGAAGTTGTGCCTTATTCCTTACTGCAATGAATTTGACCTACTGATGAAATATCAAATGTTTGCAGCTTGATCCGGTCATTTTAATGCTCAATATGGAGCCATAAAGACACAAGAAATGGAGGCTTGTGTGCAGGAATGAGAGCCTGAAATCTCAGTGCTTCTGTGCAGTTTAAGAGGTTAACTAGGACTTGAAAGACATAATCAAGCTACACAATTGGCCAAAATAGCAAACCGTCCCATAGTTTAAAATATTTAGCCTGTTTAATACAAGGAGTTATCCATCATCTTGAAGCTGTTTGGCTGGATTTTGTTGTTTTAATTGTCAGTCTCTTATTTCTCTCTGTGCAAAGAATTAACTTTACATTGGGCTATTTATATTGGGCCTTAAGTCTAAGCCCAGACAAAAGGTTATTACAGGAAAAAGGATCACTGTGAAATACTTTAGAGATGCCTGTTCATGTCATTTTAATCTGTATTGTTGCCTCTGATTTATTTGCCATCTGTAAACATGATGACTTTTCCAGTGTCCTTTTAATTATCTGGAAAAGATGTGGAACTAAGATCCTTTTTTCCCACCTCGTAACCATATTATTAAAGAAGGCAACTTATTAAATGAATTTTGTGTCTTTGAGATAAAATAACCCAGCTATTCAAGTAGAGACATCTTTTAAATTATAATGTATAATCATACACAAAGACCTTACCTCTGCCTCTTAACATTGTTAGAATAAATAAAACCATCAAAAAAAAGACAATTTATATAGTTATATACATATGAATGTGATAGAAAATTGATACTGTTCTGTTAAAGCAAAATAAAATAAAAAAGTTTTTTTCCCAGACGAATCTTGAAAAAATGTGCAAAAAAGTATTTTCAGACCAACAAAGAACATTTAGTCTGCATTTCTTTAACATCTGCCTCACTGCTGCTGTTTTTTTATGTCCCTGAATAGCCAAGAGTCCCCCATAATTAGTGAAGGTATTAATATAGACGTGTCATGTTGATCATGTGCTCGTTGAACATCCCATTCCAGATTTAGTCCCCATTTGAACTTATAATGTGCTTCACTGTTCTGTGAAGGTTTTCCACTAGATGTTGGAGTGAGTCTGTGTGGATTTGTGTTCATTCGGCTACAAGAGCATCAGTGAGATCAGACACTGATGTTGTAAGAGTGAGGAGGTCTGGAGTTCAGTCTGTGTTCCAGTTCATCACAAAGGTGTTCAGGGCTCAGTGCAGGACACTCGAGTTCTTCCACTCCAACCTTCTCAAACTATGTCTTCATGGAGCTCTGTGATTTGTGCACTGGGGCTTTGTCATGCTGGAACACTGTCTGAGTCTAGGAGTTCCTGTAAAGGGAAATTGTAAAGCTACAGCACAGAACACACAATTGTGAGCATCCATCTTTGTGGTAACATTTTTGGGGAAGAAAAACATAAGGCTGTGATGTTTATTGTATTCTTTTCAATGTTAAAAATGACATAAGATGAATTTTACCCTGATGTTTTATCATCCAAAAGCAATGACTCTGATTAATTAAAGCGGCCACATTTGCTTGGCACACAGAAAGTCGAAAGACGTGGTGAGACTTCACACAGCACCCAAGTGTAGCTTGATAACAGCTAATTGACTCCCTGGGTTCCTTAGATGTGTTTTTGCTGCTTGTCTGATCACGGTGCAATGATGCCACTACATCCAAACAATTAACTATTAGCTTTGATAAGGATTATCACACAGGAATATCAACAGAACAAACCCAACACAGTGTGATTCTTATGAGTGCAGAGTTTTTTTATCACTGCCTTTCTGGCTGTACACTCCAACATTAATAATAAGCTTTTGTTTGTTTTTTCCGGCAGCTTGTGCACACGTTAAATTAGCTGAATCCTGAAAAAATCAGAAACAATAGAAACATCTAAAGTCTTTTTTCCTCCCCATTGTTCTAATTTATTTTAATCAGCTCCTTTTAAAATGGCATCATTTATAATGTTTTGATTACTTAGTCATCGAAGTAGGGTCGGATTTTACAAAGGTTTCTCCCCAGTAATGATTTTTTTCCCTTTCCTTTTGTTGCAATCATACCACGTTGACCACATTTATTGTGAATAGCTGGCAGAGGCTGGCTAAAGCTACTAAAAGCCACACAGGAACACTGATTAATTGTTTTTAGAGATCTGATGATTTGGGAGCTTGGGTCTAATTCATATGATGTTCTTCCAGGGCTTACTCCTGGATTGCTGCAACATATCATCCTATTCTTCTCTCTCAGCTCATTCAGCTTAACAAAGATCTGAGCATCTCTTGTTCTTGACACAAGCACCAAGTAAGAAGAAAATCATCTGTAATCAAAATGCTCTCAATTTGCTATTCAAAATATACCTACTTATTAAAAAAAACACAGACCATGCTTAATAGCTCTTACAAGTTAATGAATAATTCATATTATTAATGTTAACCATCCATTAAATCAAATTATATACCGTCTTAGTTTAATGAGTTCATATGTGCCTGTTTTATGAAACAGCTTCTGGTCTTTAAACATTTTATATAAATAGGGCATGTTTACAGAGCTGGCCTTGTTCTTGATAGGGAAGTGGCTTCTAGCTTTTCTGTCAATTCTGGTTGGTTTCGTTATGAAAATTTACTATTTATACAGTACTGTGAAGAAATACACAGTAACTGATTTTTCCATACAAATTTTGTCTCATATATTTATTTTATGCCTTTCTGTATTTTAAAGTCAGTACAAATAACATTTTAGATTTCCAGACATTACTTTTCAAACCAAAAGTAAATTAAAAGAGAAACTAAAATGTTTGAATGTTAGTAAAAAAAAAAAAAAAAAAAGTCAATGTATTAGAAGCATTGTGTAAAAGATAATGTTTCAGACAAGAAGCATAATTCTGGCTGTCAGAGGGGAAAAAGAGCCAAGTGTGACAGTCAAAGTCTCCAGAAGAACTGTGGTAGTTTCTCCACGATGCACAGATAAGCTTATTCCTGTAAATATTTTTTAGTTTGCATGGAACACTATTTATTTTATGCCAGAAAGGCATATTCACATTATCCATCCATAAATCCATTCATCTATAAATCCATCCATCCATCCATCCATCCATCCATCCATCCATCCATCTATCCCTTCATCCATTCATCCATCCTTTCATCCATCTATCATCCAACCATTTATTCATCCATCTGTCCATCCATTTCTCCATCCATCCATCCATCCATCCATCCATCCATCCATCCATCCATCTATCCATCCATTTATTCATCCATCCGTCCATCCATCCACCCATCCATCCATTTACCCATCTCTCCATTCATCCAGCCACCCACTTATCCATCCATCCATCCATCCATCCATCCATCTACCCATCCATCCATCCATCCATCCATCCATCCATCCATCCATCCTTCCTGTGGACTGTGGACTTTTCCTGGGCTGTTATGCATGTAATTGTCTTGAATGTGAACATGCAGATATTATATTACGTCAACCTCTGAAGCATGGCAAATGCATACTGTTTCTTTTACCCTTATTTTTGCTTCTAAATCTAAAGCTTATTTATTCTATTTTCCTTTGGTTGCTTTCTGCAACCTAATATCACACATTAGTCACTGACATGTGAGATGAGGGCAGGATTGATCTTTGTAAGTCTGCAGTGATTGAATTTTCACACTGTTTCTGCAATTCTAATGACTACTCACTGCTTTCTGTCGTATGCCACAACCACAATTCTCATTTTTCATGCAGTTGGACAGATAATTATATCTGACTAGTAATAATCTAATAGTGAGTAAATCAAGACCCACTATTCCTATGGAGGAAAATGCTCAAGGCAACGAGACCTGTTTGTCCTCCATTATTGTTCCTTTAATATGGAGATTTCTTAATAACATTTCAGTATATTATCGCTAAAAGGGCTGCCTGTATCAGAACTCCAGGGTCTCGTCATTGCATATACAGTGTTCGCTGTCTATATGCACACCTGCTAGACTCATTAAGCCCATGAGATGAAACTGTTCCAAGTCCCAACAATTTGACGATTTAATGGTGATCTATAAAAACGTGTGAGAGGGGCTCACATGGAGCGGTGCTACGGCACAGCTCAACATTATATTGCAGTGGAACTCCAGACTGCTGGCTCACGTCTGAGAGGCCCAACTGTGCGTGTCTGGGTTTGTCGACAAAGTTTTTGTCGATTTCTCCATAGCTTTCTGCTTTATCCCGCCTTTTTTTTTCAGTCTATCCATAGTTTTCTGTCTTTTGTCTGAGTAAATGAAAAACAAACATAAACCACAATGGAGAAAGGAGTGAGTAGAACATCATAAAATAAAGGCACGAGATGGAACCATCATTACATAAAATATGTAATATGTAATGACTATATTGTTGATCATATTTAACTTCAGTCAAATTACAATAGCTTTTGAATGAGTGATGAGGAAATACAAACAAATCCATGTACCACTTAAAATTGTGCCCTACAACTGAAAATACGTTCTATTTAACATTTACGTCTTAAAGAAAAAAGCAACAATGCGTCTTTTTGGGCAGAGCTTTCTGATTTAATTTCCACTTCAAACTCCATCGGGCACATATTTGTGGTTAATTGTGATCTCTTTCCCAGGGTTGTTGGCCAAAAACAATTGCTTGTAATCTTGTGATGAGTTGGGAAACAGACGTACGAACACCCACATGACTTTGTTCGTCTTCAAAGGCCAAACTTCGGAGACGTGTTTCTTTGTCTCGCCCACAGACACAATGTGTATTTGATTTGAAAGCTTTACTTGTGGCTATCTAAGATCACTTCTTAAAATCCATGTAATAATTATTATCCTGGCTCTGCCATCATCTGTGATACTTACTGAAAAAAAACAGCTCTGGAAAAAAAATATATTAATACAAAATTTAAAGCTTTAATTTGATGCGTCTAGCTTTTCTACAGAAGGCTTTTTTTTTTGTGAGCAGCTGTCACATTGATTTGTCTGTTGTCTGAGAGGAAAGATGAGACCCTGTCAAGCATTTATCAAAGGATCAATTTCCCTCTAAGTCACTGCTCCATAACTCAGGCGATAATGGCTATGGGACAGTAGGTGTTGTACAGAACCTCTCTCCTGCCTGCCAGGCCCCGGAAGCTCGGGGGCTCGTTAGAGTATCAGCAGGATTAATTAGCTGGATAGCTGCACAAGTGAGTAATAGTTGATAGTGGACAGACATCCTGGTGTTTATTGTTAATTGAATAGGCCATCGATTGTAGAGAGGTGGGAGCTAGCAGTTGGCAGGCTTGCCGATCGATTGATGCGAGAGACTCGTACTGAGTGTTGAGTGAGATCTTTTGCTTAAAGTCTGAAACTTTTTTTTTTTTTTTTGCTTCTCTCTACTTTCTTTCAAACACATTCACGTTCATTTTAAAGAAAGGACCCGAGGGGCTTCAAGGATGGGACTCAGCAATAAACTTCAGAACATCTTCAGAGCACTACTTTGTCCATTTAATGATGACCAGAGGATAGAATGTGTTCTGGTGCTGCAACATCAAAGAGCATAAATAAAAAAAATACAGAGAGGAAATGGATACCCTAAAGATTGCACTTTGAAAAAAGAAGTGTTTATGCCCAAGCCCAAGCCCAAGCCCAAGCCTCTTTCCTCAATGGATGGATAATCTCACCTGGATACTGTACCAATGAGACACTTCTGTAATCATAAAGACTATGACAATCACACTGTTTCATTTTTTCTGCATTGCTTGACTTCATAAAATATTAAGTGTGGAAGAGTAACTTTTTATAATCCCACCCCATGGTGTCACTTTGAGACTTTGAGTCTGGTTCTTCAAAAGGTTTCTTCCTCATGTTGTCTCAGGAGGATGTTCCTTGCTGCTCTCGCCTCTGACATGCTCATTAGGGAGCTAAATATAAATCTGTGCTCAGATTTTGGATTATACTCAGTACCACTGAGTGTTTGTTTCTTCCTTCTTGGGTCCTGAAGATTTTTTATTATTATTATTGTTTCTTAGGAATGCATTAAAATAAACTTGTTTTAATGTTTCAACCAACAGTATAATTTGGATCATAAATAAATAGGTCAGCGAAACTAGTGCTAGAAAATTTCAAACTGGTCATCATTAGCCTAGTTGCCAAGGAGATTGGTACTACATGTTCTACCCTGGCAGTCACACACACACACACAGACACACACACACACACACACACAAGAAAGCATCTATGGTTAAATACTAGGCTTGATTTAACTCCTCTGAATGTTGCCAGAATATGGCAGGCTGCATTTACTGTATGACTGTTTTACTCCTCACGCAACGGACCTCTTTTATGGAGTTTGGGTTGCCATTATTTTGTTAAGGTGCCGTTTGGCTTCTGGTGCTGGAGCTTTCAAAATCCATTACTGCAGAAGCTTAAACATATTCTGCCATGGTGCCACATGCAGACACGTGATGAGAAATCCTGTGTAGCACTATACATCCACAGGGGGGCCTCTCAGTTAAAGAGACTTTACTGGTGCCCTATTGTAATGTAATACAGAACTTCTGTGAATTTCAGTACATTGGGGTTCAAATTTTATTGAAGTCCTGCTCTTTGTTGTACAATGTGTTACTGATTGAAATGGAAAATGTTGTGAACATAGTTTTGTATATTTGGACACTAAAACCTTTATGGGGTCAAATATATTCTGACCCAAAAAACAGCTTTCTTTTGGCAGGACAAATGCACCTCCTGTATATGAATGGTTCAGTTAGGCAGCCTTACCCATGGGAAACGAAATCACATCATATTTCACTCAAATCTGCATAGATAGTGAATCTTATGCGTATCTTAAGTTGATTAAAAAAAACAATATTAAAATTGATTTAATTCAGTAATCATTTCTCATCCAGCATCCTCTGCTCAGCTTATAATAATGATAATAATAATAATAATAATAATAATAATAATAATAATAATAATAATAATAATAAGAATTATTATTATTATTATTATTATTAATATTAGTAGTAGTAGCAGAAAAAATAAATCAATAAAAATAAATAAATAATAATAATGATAATAATACAATTATTATTTTTTATTATTAATATGTTCAGAATAATGTTGCATGTCTTTTCTGCAGGTTTCCTTTAACTAATTCTGCAAAAATGTCCCTACGTGTGTGTGAAATTCACCCAGGGAATATTTTCATTGGTAAGTTTGCCTACCTTTCCAAGAAGCAACCCTCAACAGGATAAAGTACTTATAAACAGGATAAGTATTATTATTATTATTATTATTATTATTATTATTATTATTATTATTAGAGGTAGTAGTTTCTTTCTTATGCTGTTAACAAAAGAATATTTATTAATATTTCCTAGTTGTGTAACATGCTCTTGCTAAATGTAATCACCTGTATCTCATGCCTACAGATTTTAAGAAAATTTATTTTAAGAAAACACAATAAAGAGCCATCATTAAGGCTCTAGTGCTCTTAAGAAGCAACTCGAGTAAAGTGAGTACAATTTTTCTGTGCACCCTGCTGGGCCAATGGTAACACATTCTGAGTCCACACATATTGCAGATGCTGCTCAACAAATGACAATAATTCTGAACACATTCAGCAGCTGTGGAACAGTTGCGCTTCCCACAATATTTGCCTGTTGTGTTTCATACCAGCTCGTACTGTTCCTACGTTACCAGGTTTCGGTTGTCATGTTGTCTTTGACAGTTTGCAAAATCTGCCATTAAAAGCACCGAAGACTTTGCGACAATAAAATAAATAAATAAATTATTACAAATCAATAATAATAATGATGAAGTCTCTTCTCGGTTACAACAAACATAAATATTGAATGATTTAAACATAAAACTTTGAAAGACTTACACATGTTGTGAATAAATCTGTCCAGTAAAAACAGCTCAGAAATCTTTTGCCCTTTAGTCCTCATTATTTAACAAGACTTGAAAAAGATTTCACCTTTTATTAAAAATTAATTTGAAATATTATAAAAGATACTTTCATTATACAATTGGGGAAAGACTGATCTCTTTTATTATAAAAGCAAGCAAACAAACAAGCAAACAAAAAAGCATCTTAAGTAAATAAAATACTTTAATTATTGACAAACTGACAAAAGAAAATATTTAAAATGACTAAACAAACTTTAATGTCAGCAGGTAAGAGCCTAGAACTGTTCTTATGTGGTTAGGGAACAGACTTTCTGTCAGAAGTGAAGTTTCACAGGGGTGGATGCTTTATTATGCTTGTGACAGATTAAATCAAAGGATACTGTACATAAATAGTCCTGCTGTTTATCCACACCCTGAAGCTCATAAGCAAAGGGTGCAATGTGACAGCACCACAACAAGTGAGTAAAATTGAGAGTGACAGTAAACTGGACCCTCGTTCAAGCCTCAAATATTCACCAGTCATGTGTGCTTCTTCTACGCCTTTCCCCATTTCATCGCGTCGCCCTCTGACTTCAGAAAGATGGGAACATTTTTCTCCCTGTGACGGAAAAGGCACAAAGAACGGATTGTGCGGGTCATTAAGTTAACTAGTCTATTTTGCCTTGAATAGTCTCTGTTTCGAGTTAAGGTGAGGTAATGTTTATGTACCATTATACCGCACCACTTTCCCGAACCAAAATGAGCACAATAGACATATTCACCCACTACTTCACAGAGTGAAAAAAGGACTGTGTAAAGTAAAAGAATGAAAAAAAAAGAAAAAAAAAAAAACAGAACAGAAACAAATCCTATATTCCTGGGTTCTAATGGGGCTAATTATATTGCTGATATGGTAATGTGGAGCTGCTCCCCCATCTGCTGCACGGGAACAAAGAGGCAGTTGTGCAACGCTGGCGAAAATCAGATGTTAAAGATATTTCAGGACCTTGTTGAGTCTGGACAGCGGGGCTGGAGCACCTAGAGGGGAAATGACTTCCATGCCTAACCTATTCCAGCCAGTCTGAGTGATACTGAGGGGAGTGGAGGGACGAGGGCAGACGGGGAGGTGGGGGGGGGGGGGGGGGTTATTTGGCAACAGTCTTACTTTTTTTTTTTCCTTTTTTTCATCTGGTTGAAGTGTGAAGTAAAACTTTCAAGACAACAAACTTTGTCCAAGCATCACAAAAATCGCAGGTTTGGTCCACTGGATATTATTTTAAAACTTCACCGCTGCCCAGAAAATGAGGAATCTAAAGAGACCCTCAGACAAAAGCACTGAAAGCATCCTGCAACTGAAATCAAACAGAATGCACCGAGTTCCCATTTCTCTTTTCTTTTCATTTTTTTTTTCCCTGAGATTATTTGCACTTGGCACAACGTCATCCCAAATCCAGGGAATGCCAGATGGATTTTCCACAGTGCTCCCTTGATGGGGTGTGTGCTAAACACTGCTTGCCAGAGACAAATCAACTATGAGTTGCTGTACCACAAAGGGCACTACTGTTTCATAAAAGAGCACAGCTCTGTAAACTGAGCCATGGAGACACGCTTAGGCGAGCTAGTGTTCAAACTGTGCATTTACATATGCTAGACCTTTACAACAAAAATATTCAGCCTGAAAGGAACAAAGAAAGGTATTAAAGATAAAAGTGTCATATATACCTGAGAGCTGGCTAAGGGAATCTGGCTAAGGCAGTAGATCCTGAATTTCCTAAAGAGAATTTTCTATGATGAAAAATAAACATCCCACAAAAAAAAATCTCAATTTTCCAGTAACCATCTTCGCACGTTAAATATCCAATGACGATATAGTGGACAGTTGTTTGGTTGTGTGTTTTTGTACACACACACACACACACACACACACACACACACACACACACACACACACACACACACACACACACACACACACACACACACACACACACACACACACACATCGATTTTAAGAGTGTAAAGAAATTCCAAAAATGATTATATTGAAATATTTTTTTAACATTACTTAATGACTTAATGATCATAAAAAAGGTGGACAATGTAGGGTTTTTTTTGAGAATGTTAAGTGCCTGAATTTAGTAGTCAATATTAATCTGTTAAAAATAGTATGCAATTGTACCCAAGTAAAATGTATTTTAGCTTTTGCCGCAGATTTTCCCTTTATTTCAGACACAATACAGAAAAGTCAGTACAATGATTTTTTCCTACAATGTACAAAATGGAGGACATTAGGAGATTATTAATGGTTATTAGGAGTTAATTAGATGGAGAATGAGTGAATAAAAAAATACAGTTACTCACATCCTCTAAAGTCTCAATTTGGCCATTTTTAACTTATCAGACATTTAAAACTTACTGAGTTATTGACAACTTTATTCCTGCATAGTAGTTCTTTGTAAATGTAGTAGATAATGTGTGCTGTTTAGCCATTTTATTTGTTCCATGATCTTAAAAGAAAAATATGAATGAAAAGTAAGTAATAAAAGTACATAATAAATAGACTTTTTTTATGTGATGCCAGTGTTAACAGAAATGTAGAAACCTATTTGAACTTCATACAAATATATATATTAACTATATATATATTTTTATAGACCATTTTCTTAAGATGTATTTATTTATTTATTCAAGATATTTCATTACAAATACAAATACACACAAGCAAACAATTGTCCACTATATAGTCAGTTAGTATACTAATGAAACTGTGAGGTGACATTTACCTTCATTAAGACCGAACAAAAATACATTTTTGAATGTGATTTGTTTTTAGACTTATACTCCACTATACACGCCTTTCTGTATTTTTCAAGTCTCTAGAGACATGTTTTGTCTTTTCATGAAAATCTCCCTGGTGGTTTCCCCCCAGTTATTTCTTATTCTTCTCTTTGGTTGCTTCTTTGTGTGTGTTTTTTCCACCAATAAATTGTTTTTTACTTTTGGTATCCCTAAACACGCTGATATCTTTGTATACCCTACTTTATTGATGGTCAACATTTTCAGACTATTTTTCTGATCCTTGACCGAATGGTTACAGCAAACTGCTTGAAGGGTACAGACAGTTAATTTTTTTTAAATATTAACTAAGACATCAGTAAAAGCTAGAACGCCAAACATTGAAGAAAACAAATCTTTGCCTTCACAGTGGAGTCAACTTGATGAATGTTAATGTTTTTTTTTTATTAAGTACAGAAATATTAAACAATACTTCTTAAAGAACTCTAATACATTTTTCTGCCCCCAAATAAGCTCTTTGGGCGCTCTTGAGTGGTGCAACAAAAACATTTTTGCTCTGTTATTGTGAGCATGTGGTACTGATTCCCAATGTTTCTATGGCCATTCAAGGTCAGGATCTAAGGCCACTTTGTCAGTCACAGTGTCACTCGCCAATTGCAGGTATCTATGCGCTCGTGTAGAAGACGGATTGGTGTAGATTGTGCTTTTTTCTAGTGATTTTCTAGTGTAATGCTGCCCTGTGATGCAGAGTGAACAGCAGTTCCATAAGGTGCGTTCAGCTGGCTTCAGGTGTCTCAGAGGAAGCGCTTGTTAGCCCTCACCCTCCCTAGCTGGTAGCTGTCATATGAACGGAGAGCGCTAGTGGGTGGGTGTGAACTGTTGGATGTACAAACCGAGGAAAAATGATTTGTTTGGTTTTCCATGACACCTTTAGAAGCGATGCCTTCATGCCATGTATGGTTAATTGTGGGCTTGTTTATGCTGTATATTAATTAGTGGTAACCTGCACAGGCATAGTGGCTATGAATAATTGGTTTAGTATTTATTAATATTTATGTTTTTATCAATTTTACTTATTCATAGTGTCCACTTGTGTGTATGAAATAACTATACACATGTAATGCATCTCAACGTAACTGTGTGTACAGTAAACTGTGTTAAATAATTGTTAAGTAATGACCAACTTTATAGATAAACTACAGATTTTTTTTCTGCACAGTAACCAACAGCACAGTCGGCACATGTACAGCTTTACTGAAACCTCCTGCACTTAATGTTCACCTGAAACCCACAATGCAACTTAAATGCATTCAGACACTTAATCTATATAGGCCCTAGCACACCACCCAGCGTTGCACTTATATACTGTTTAGTATTCTGCATAAAACTAATCTATATGCTTGCGTGTCTCCAACCTGCTCTGCTTTCAGTTTGGATATGATACTTTCATGTGGCACATTGTCTGGTACTCTTTGGAAAGCGAAAATGCATTACACCATATGCTCTGCTGCAACCCATTAAGCCCAATGTCTGCTTCAAAGGCTTGTGACAGTTTGATCCTCTGCATTAAGCCTGGCCTAAAATGCAATGGAGGCAAGACTTTGAAATAAATAAATAGGGTTTGAAATAGCTGAACATTAAGAGATAATGCTTTTGCCCTTACCAAGCAGTGAATGCTCCGGCGTTAACATGGGAAACCACTAGCTTGGTGGTTGTATAAGAGACTCTTTGGTACTTTCTGAAAGAAAGTGTTTACTTTTCTATGCCAGGGTGCTCTTATCTCTCTCTCTCTCTTATTTCTTCCTCTGAATGCAGATGACAGGTTTTACCGATCATGAAAGTTCGAGTTGAGTTGCATTTATCAGGAAATGTGTGTAATTTATGTGCAGCTACAGTAAGACAGAGAGAGATTTTATGCATGCTGGTGCATTTTTGGTGAGTGCTCTGTCAGAGTCATACCTTTGAAGAAAGCCAAAGAGGAAGCATAATAATCAATCATCAGGGACCAAAAAAAGTGGCAGCATGGCGAGGAAGGTAGTGGTAGCATTTGGATGGTGTATAGTAACTTTTTTGACTTTTGATGAGGAAGTCAGTTATTATGTATACAGTATATAGTTTTGTGGGGACGTGGGCGCCTTCACACAAACACACACAGGCTAAATAAATGTACTTGGTCTATGTGAATACAGTGCTGTCAAAATATATTACATATACAGCTTTATATTGCAGTATTACCGGTATTACAGTGACTGATTTTGTTTATTTTATGCATATTTCTCACACAAAATGATGTTACTGTTATTATACGGTATTAAACTCTCATTATCAGATGCAACCAAATTAAATATAAGATAAACCCAACCCGAGTAATCCAAAAATACAAGTTTTTAAATTACCATTTCATGTAATGGCCCCGTGTCAAAAAGAAATTGCACCTTACTGACCCGATCAACCAATAAACCTCCTTTAATTGGATTGAAATAGGCTAGACACACACAGGCTTGATTACTGGTAGCTTATTAAACCTACATAGTACTTAAATAGAACCTTGTCATCAATGTGAAGTAGGCTAAGACATTTTAGAAGAGATGAGAATGATTTTGAACTATATCAGTCTGGAAAGGGTTATAAAGTCATTTCTGAGGCTCTGGGACTTCAGTGAACCACATTGAGAGCCATTATCTCCCAGTGGAGTGAATTTGGAAGAGTGGTAAATCTTTCCAAAAGTGGCTGGGCAACTAAAGTTTCTTTAAGCATGCAGAGACAATTCATCCAAGAACTTCTAGACAAGCATTGCACATCTTACTCACCTCAGATAAGGTCAGTGATAGTGAATCCATTTTGGATATGATTGAGTAAAAATGGTGTGCAAAGGAGAGCTGCAATGCAAAGACCACTAGTGACCAAAACAAACATAAAGATTCATCTGACATTCTCTAAAAAACAATCTGGGGCCCCCCAAGTCAAATGATGGTGTGGGGATGTGTAGTTGCCTCCGGTCTTTTTATCTCTATTTAGAAAAAAATCCTCTGTTCTATAAAGACATAGATCTGGAGAGTAAGTCCCGATTGCCACTAAATGCCTTACAATATAGAAATTTGAGGTTATAGAGTGTCCTAGTCACTCCAAGTCCTGAATCCTATTGAGATGCTTTGACAGGACCTTCAACAGGCAGCTCTTGCTTAAAAGCTTCCCAATGAAGCAAATAGCAATTCTGTATATTAATAATATTAATATAACAGTAATTAACATGAATATTAATAATAAATAATAGAGGAATAGTAGGAATAATACATATAGGAATAATAAATTCCTAAAAAGCATATTTACAGTAAGGATTTGGCATTTGATGTAACATTTTTCATCAAATAAACAAAAATGCTAAAAATGTCTTGTCCTTGTTACATTTTTAATAATAATCTGAAACTATTTAGTGTAACAAATATGCAGAAATAGCAGATATCAGATAGGGCAAATACACTTATAGTGCACTGCTTGTGGCTTCTAAAGTGTGTGTGTGTGTGTGTGTGTGTGTGAGCACATCAATACAGGTGACAGAGGGTTTGTATGCTTGTCCATCTGTTCTCCTTTAAATCCTTGTTATTCAGCTGCTTTTACAAGCTTGTGAAATATGCACAGTAAGAGCCACGTGACTCTATTGTAAAGCTGTCACAATCGATTACTGTAAAAAAAAAAAATTCAGCTTCATATGACTTTGTTAAAAAAAAAAATACCCTTTGTAACCATGTGTTTCTGTGTAATTATTAACACAATGAGTATAATTATTGTTCTTTAGAACTGTAACTCTCTTGTCATAATATTACAGATGAGAGGAACTGAGTTAGCAGGTTAATTGCCTCTTTCATGTTGTAATTGTACCTCAATATAATGTGATGCAATTTGCTAATGGAAACCAATTTCCAAAAAATGTTTCATCTGTGCACGTGATAAATGATTTAGATTGTATAACAACCGAATAATTCAAATAACTGACAATGGGTTCCTTTATAAGTTAATCATGATAAAAAATAAAAGAAAAAAATTAACTAATATGCCCGAGTTCTAAAAAAAACTTTTTTTTAATAAGCACACAAGGTTTTTGGATCAAAATTTTTTGATGTAGCGATGTAAAAGAACATGTGACTGTAAATTAAGTTTTTATGTTTATATCATATCTGTATATGAAAAGAAGATTAGTTCTAAAATGCGTCAAACAGGCAGAACATGGAAAAATAAATAAATAAAAGCTTTTCACAAATTACAGGGCATGTAGGTTCTTCCCCTTAAAAATACATTTTACCACAAAAAGTAGAGAATGAGTAAGCAAAGAAAAAAAGTGTGTGGGGGGGATCTAAATCTGGCTTCATTCAATACCACTCAATTTATCCCCAAAATGAAACACTTTTCTGCATGTAAATATGGGCTTTCATGGGGCCTCTGTCTGGATGCTCAGTGAGAGTTGGACAGCATGTGGCTTTTATTTTGGCTGTACAGTAACATGCCATCTTTATTAGGGCTTGTAATTGCGTGATTAATACTCGAGTGGAACATCACACACTCTGGCTAAGGGATTCAGACACAGCTATCAACATGCACAACTCACTTTGATGTTTTCGATCAGCAAATTGGATCCAAATGCACTAATGATGTGATTTTAAATCAATCCCTTATCTTTTATATGTGGTTAATGTTTAAAAATGCATGTGTGCTCCACTGGCAGAACAACATACAATTAATGAAAATCCAATTTCTGATAAAATGATAAAGGTTCGGTCTGGTTATTCCATAATCATTTAATCAAAGGTAATCTGATGCTTCCAGCAACTTCAGGAGATGTTTTGTTTCAACACAATCAGCCATAACAGTACAACTGGTGAAATGAAGAACATCTCCTTACAATAGCACCTCTCAAGGGGTGGGATATATTAGGAAGCAAGTAAATATTCAGCTCTCAGCTCTCAAGTGTAAGGATTCGAGCAACTTTGACAAGGGCCAAAGTGTAATGGCTAGATACTGTAACTACGACAGTGTTCCTGATATGCAGTGGTTAGAGCCTAATAAATGTGGTCTAATAAAGGACAAAGAGTAAACCAGTGGCAGAGTCAAGGACACCCAAAAAAGTGCCTACAGTGGGCATGTGCGCACCAGTTCTGTAAAATGGAGCAATGGAAGAAGGTAGCCTGGCCTGATGCATCATGTTTACCTTTACTTCATGTTGATGCCTGGATGTGCGTGGATCGATTACCTGGAAGAGATATCACCAGGATGCACTATGGAACGAAGACAAGCTGGTGGAGGCAGTGCGATGCATTGGCATTCACGCAGAGGTTACTTTGACATGTACCACCTACCCAAACATTGTTGACCAAGTAGACACCTTCATAGCAAATGTATTTCTTAATAGCAATGAAATGTACGAACAGAATAATGTACTGCCACACTGCAAAAAGGCTTGGCCTTCAAATTCAACAGATCACTCTGATCGAGAATCTGTAGGATATGCTGGACAACCAGTCCAATCCGTGGAGAGCTCACCTCACAACTTACAAGACTTTAAGGATCTGCTGCTAACGTCTAAGTGCCAGATACCACAGCACAACTTCAGAGGTCTTGTGGAGTCATTGCCTCGAAGGATCAGAGCTGTGTTTGTTGCACAGTGGAACTATCTTTTGCCCTCATATAGTATAAATGAACTATTTTTGCTGGTTACATCTTAACCTTATCTCGAAAAGAAAATAAGGAGGAGAGTCCTTTCAGAGGTGAATACATCAAACATTTTGTGTTAGACACTTAAACAAAAAGAGATAGAAGGTATTTTTACACAAGACAGAAAAATGCGAAACTCATTATTCCACTGTAACCCAAGCAGATGAGGCAGGCTCTTCTCAGGATCCTCTTATACATGCCTTCTCATCTGTCACTGCCTGCTTCATAACTGAATCATAACCAACACTGACAGTATGCATAATTATGGCATGCAATGCACTAAAGAACTGACAAAACCATTTGGAGCTTGTGAGCTTTGACATCGTAAAAAAGTAATTAGAGCCTTTGTATGAAAGACACATTACTTTCAAAGTATACATCTAGGAAACTTGTGATTAAGATGTTTGCATTTACTTCTGAAATAACTGTAAGTGAACACAGAACATGAATAATTCTATTTTTTAGAAGACAGTTTTTTAACATCATTTTATAATGCACAGTTCTTAGTTAAGTGATCACACTGAAATTATACTCCTTTGTGTGAATGCAAATAAGTGTTAAGAATGAGCATGTGTACATGTGTATTGGGGTGTATGGGTGCGTGTGTGGAAGGAGGGTATTTGTGCATTACTGAAGCATATAAACTTACTGTCACTATTTGGAGTGACTGGATTGGTTTACTGAAATGACTCAACCAGGGCAGTCAGCAGGAGAAGAGGATAATTACAGTATTATGATCACAGCACTGGACTATTTCCCAATCTTAATATTTGACAGCACTGTTACCCTTCACAGTAATTTGGTGGTTTAGTATTTGGAATGATAATAAATGTTATAACATTGTGCTGAATGTTGAGCCAAATAGTAAACAGGAAGAAGGCAGTGTTTGCTAAACAGCAGGTAGGATATGGGATCAGTTTCACACTTGGCCAAAGCAAGGCTGTTCATACTGTTTGTAATGAGTTGCTAGCACAACTAATGGAGATGCCTTGGAGAGGACTGACAAATATAGCAAACCAGTCGCTCAGTGGCCACCGTTCCACCATCTCCAGTGCAGAATAGCCATCGTAATTAGGGTAAAAAGTTTCTAGCAGCCTGGCAATCACACCTATTTATGCTTTTTGAACATAATAATCCAGATTTAGTCTTCATATGCTCTTATAATAACCTCTACTCTTCTGGGAAGTCTAAATGTTGGAGCATGGCTGTGTGGATTTGTGTTCATTCAGCTCTAAGAACATTAGTGAGCTCAGACACTGATGTTGTAAGAGTGAAGAGGTCTGGGGTTCAGTCAGTGTTCCAGTTCATCTCAAAGGTGTTCAGTGGGGTTGAGTCAGACGCAGGGAGTCAGAATTGGCTTTGTGCACATGGGCATTGTCATGCTGGAAAAATTTGACTGAAGGGAAATTGTAATGCTACAGCATTGTGCACATCATTTATGGAAACAGTTTGGGGAAGAACTATACAGTATATAGGTGTGATGGTCAGGTTTCCAGAAACTTTTAAACATTTAGCGTTTATTTGCATGTGCAAACTAAAAGAGAAATGAATTGATTTGCTAATTAATTTGGTTATCTATGCCTCACCTTGCAAGACTGAAAGCAAGGCAGGAACACATGCTTACTGTGTCTCATAAAATGGGCTTTATGTTTAAATAGTTTCTCAAGCCTTGGGTCCACTACATGATTTTAAACAGAATTTTGCACTTAGTCACTTGCTAATTTTGGGCCTAGGCTGATACACCTGACTACTCACTGTGCAACTGTGAACAGTTCACGGACAAGAATGCAAGATGAATTAAAATTCTTTCCTCTCATTCGCAGCTAATTTCTAAATCCAGGTTGTAAGGAAAACTGAGGGAAAAAATAAGTACAATGATGCTGCTTCTATAAGATTATTCCTGGCAAGAATGTATAATAGCTATTTTCTGCTTTATACCTCCACTTCTCCTAAACTAACAAACAAACAATCTAAACTGCCTGTGTGTCTTAGACAATATTTTAAAACATTTCTATTTTGTTTCTGCACAAAATAGTCACAAATACATACCTCATCTTCAAGCGACTGTGTAATGACATGAAAGCATGTACAGTAGTGCGATTGGTCGCTAGCTGTGGTCCACTGACTTTCTTATATATGTGTATTATATGTTGTACATATTGTCACGCTTAAAGTGTTTTTATTTAACAGAACCCTACAACTGATGGTTTCTCTCTGAGAGAGGTTTCAAAAGTAAAACCCCTATAAGAAGCTAAAAATCCTTGACTTTTTTTTTAGCGAGTGTGCCTAGGCCCTTGTCAGCAGAGCGGAAGGAACAGAACAGCACATTCAAAGCCAGAAGAGAAAAAAAACACTGCAGTGTACTTACATTTATTCTTTCACAAGCACTATCAGTAAAGGTTACATTCTGCAGCATCACTGTAAAATGGGTTTTCCTTGATGATTCAGAGACCTGGCGCACTATAGAGTCATCCGCTGTGATTTTTTTTAACGTTGTGCTGAGCATCATGTAGTATAACCAACTCATGGAGAAGATCATGCCAAGTATAGGCAGCTCTTAGGAGGCGAAACGATAGTGAGGTTAGTTGGATCACATCAAGCCAACTTTAAGTGTAATCTAGCAAACACTGAAACTGAAGTGTAAGGAGAAAAACAAAAGGAACGCTAATCATGTACATGGAAGATGAGATAAGAATTAAAATGAAAGTCTTTCTTGGGACAAAGTGATGATCTTTGCTGCTGGTGGAGTAGCAGTATAAAGCTGCACTCTTTGGATGGAACAGGTCTAGCTGTCTAATGCCCCAGAGCCTAACAAAGTCAGTTCTTTCTTTTTCGACACCCAAAGCACCGGCTCTGAACCAGGAAAAGTGGTTCTTAAGTAGCACCAAAACATTGCTGGTCTAGACTTAAGAACCGCTTGCGTCAGGGGCTGGGGGTGGGGTTACTGTGACCAACGAGACAAAAGAGAACGTTAGCGCCATTTTTAAATCATTTTTTATCAGGATTCGTCGCGTTTGGATGCCAATGTAGGTTCGCAAAGCCATGAGCATCAACAGTAAAGCAACATCCGCCATTGTTGATATTGTGTTTGTGTTTGCTGCTGCTGTGATGGCTTCTTAGATGGCTCGCCAGTGGAACCAACTTTGAACCAGCACCAGCACTAGCTCTGAACCAGCACCCGGTTCTTTCTGGTGGAAAAGGGGGCATAATGGAGCTAATGGAGCCGAAATAAAAACCCTCAGTTCGAGGGGATGATAGAGAACCTTTAGGGGTTACCAAAGAGGGACAAGCCGAAGAACACTGTTAGTTTTCTGGCCATAATGTTTGTGTTTTAAATAACAGAATGAATAGTTTGGCATTATCAGTGTTGTGAATTCTAATGAGATAAATTGACTTGAGGCACAAAATGTACTGACTTCACCTTGATAAAATCAAAGAAAGCTTGCAACTCCACTATGACTGAAATACAGTCCTAAAATAGAGCCCTTTTCCTCTGAAGGATTTGATAAATTTTCAAAATCATTTAAAAGTTCACATAACATAAAGGGGCTTGAAGTCTTTTTTTTTTTTTTTTATAATGCATATAGAATTTTCAGTTCAAGAACATCAGATGCAAAAGCAGCAACTTTTGCAACTAAATTTTGTTCACCATTCGAAGTTGTATAAAACAAAACCCAAGCCATAGCCAAATGTACATTTCATCTCGGGAAAAACTGAACTGATACAGTTTTTATTATCTTTCTATATGTGTGTCTCTCAAACACAGCCGTATTTCCATCGAACTATTGACTTTGTGTAGAAACTGATGAACACCAGTGTTAAGAAGCCGGCAAGATTTTTGTCTGTTTACTGTACAAACAATTACCGTGGCCTTTCATTAGGTAAAGAGCACATTATAAGTCAAAAGTTAAGGACTTGTAACTTAATTTAGACTCATCAGTCTGACTTCATCTTGTACATTGCACTTTCAACAATATAACAGATTCGCTCAGCAAATCGCAGCACAGAAAAGGGTTATCATAATCATAGTCAATCTGCCATTTGTGTTTAGCTTTAATGGAATCTTCCGTCTCAAAGAACAAGATTAACTAAAAGAAAACACTTCCATTCTTTTCCCCTTGGCTGAAACGGAGAGAAGTTACAGCACTCTACATGCAGCAGACACAGTCCATCGTTCTCTATGTGAGGCTTCCGCTTTGTTCAGCCCAGATCCATGGGGTGTATATGTGGGTGGGTGCGGGGGGTTGCTTCCAGAGAGCATATTTGCCAGCCCTATCACGTTTCCAAGAAACCTCAAAGAACATCTAAAACATGTTTTCTCCTTCTCTTTTTCTTTTTTGTGCTTTCCTTATTCTCTTCTTTATTCTTCTTGAGCGAGGCAAATGTTCTCACTGGATATAGTGCCTTCAACATCCATGATCTTGACAATTAAAGGGCTAAAATAATCAATTGCACTGTAGTTCAATCATTTTTTTCCCTTTTTTTTTCTTCCCAAGAATAAGGAACTCATGGATTCTAGTCATGAGAGGATCAAGTCAAATCAAATTTTAATGATCAACCAGCTACGGATCAGATATAAAAGATGAGATCTTGACTTTTCATCCCTTTCTGTCACTTACTCTCGTCATTCTTTTCAAGCTTTTCTTCAAAAAGACTGACTATAATTGTAATTAAATATATTTCCATACATTTTTTTATAGTTATTTTTTTCCCTTACACCAAGTAAACAGCGATCTTAATACAAATGCTTTACATTTAATTTGTTATGTAAGTAATGTTATGCAATAACTAGTATGTTTCATTCAGCATCAACTTGGGAAAATGTATCAACAAGCACTCTCGCTTATTTAGGAGAAATGCCTCCTGCGTGGCTCCCTCATGTGCAAATGCCATTTTTATGCTTCATATTAAAGTTTTTCACTTGTGAAGTGGAAACTCTATAGAGATTAATTAAAGTCACATGCTGCTTTTTACTATTCTTTCTAAACTTTAGTCTGAAACTCTTTTCTACAGTGTTAGAACTGCAACAGCCTATAGCTGATGATCAGTATGTTTATATAGGCTCATAATACTCATCAACATGGGGAACCAGAATAAAAAAAAATATGCTGTTTGTTCACTGTCTCTGTGTCTCATGTCAGGTTTTTAAGTTTAACTGTGTTGTAACAGCTGACTCAACATTGACTGCCCAATTAAACCGTGCACTCTGAGTTAAGGCTCAGTTCTCAGTTTCCTATTCCAAGTAAATAAAAATCTGCATTTTATTTATTTATTTATTTATGACACCTATTAAAATGCTTGCATGGTTAATTTTCCATTCATGGGCTGATACAATTTGCTTGTCATCTTGTGTGTTGTTGATGGTCTGTTGTGTGTGAATCTTCTCATAGTTCTTCATCTTTGTGATGCCAATATATTTATTGGGTTTTATAAAATTTAAGTCAGGAAAATACTATTTTGGCATTGCATTTGTGCTAAGAGAGAGTCTTGGCAGGCCAAGCAGGACCAAACTGGTGTAACTGGTGTACTCCCAAATGAATAGCAATACACTGGCATCATACCAGCACATTATGTTTAGACAGGCACAAAAATTGGTGCCCAGGGACACAATGCCTTTAGGCTTTCTTTTTTAAAATTGTATGCAGACCACGACCCATGAAAAAAAGATCTGACAGTGAGCGATGCATGGCCGTAATTTAAATTCTGTAACTTAGTTTTGAGTCAAAGTATTGCTTAGCATCATGCTTTTACGTATGCATTACAAATCAGTAACAGCTTCAGGGAACAGCTTCTGAATTCTTTACCTTTTAATAGACATAGACCCATATTTTATCACAAATGGCAAAGCTATTTCTTTTAGCCACCCTTTTCCTAGTGTGTATCCTTATCAAATAGTTATTAAGTCAACCCACTTGCTCTGGTCTTTTACAATTCTTTGATACACTAGATTTTATTCCCTGCTTCTTTAAGGTAGCACTATTTAGTCCTCCAAAGCCAAGGTTTGATGTTTAATTCCCATATAAAAAGTATATGTATACATTATTGCTTTATGGAAACACTTTATGGTGGTGAGAGGAATTTTTCATTACACTTCAATTCAATTCAAGTTTATTTGTATAGCGTTTTTACAATTGACATTGTCTCAAAGCAGCTTTACAGAACATAAACACAGAACAAAAGGTTAATATAATAATATTAAGAATAATATAAAGATTAATAGGATACAAAATTCAAGATTAATATTAGATAGATTTAGTTCACAATGTGTATGTATTTATCCCCAGTGAGCAAGTCTGAGGTGACTCAGGCAGCAGTGGGGAGGAAAAACTCCCTTAGATGGTAAAGGAAGAAACCTTGAGAGGAACTTAATTTCTACAACATTCTATTTAGGCTATTTAGGATTATTTTACACAGTTAAGTCAGGTTATAGTTTCCATTCTCAGTGATGCATTAAAACACTAAAAACAAAACAATGCACCAAAAGCAGGTATGTACAAAATTCAGATTATTCTCTTCACTAAGCATGGGGCAATGTGATTCCCACCCCAGTTGGCCTCTATTAATGCTTGCTGCAGTTCTCATATTTGTCCACTAGGAACAATATTATCTGTGGAGCTATGCATATTCATGTCTAGCTCCACTAGCTATGGGAACATGAACACAGCGATTCGTGATAATGTACCACGATAAAAGGTGAGCAAATCAGTGGAATAACTCCATATATAGAAAATAGCAACTTTTTAAAAAAATTTCATTTGTTTCTTAAAAGAAGACGTTGGAATTTCCAGCGGAATTTAAATTGTACAGAGTGATTAAAGATTTTTCTATCTATCTATCTATCTATCTATCTATCTATCTATCTATCTATCTATCTATCTATCTATCTATCTATCTATCTATCTATTGATGGGATATGATAGCTTAGTGGTTAAGGTGTTTGTAATTTGTTTCTTTGTCTGCTTTACAATGTATATAATGACCATGACTGTTTAAATACACTGAAGAAGTTAAAGATATCTTGATTTCTATACGTGTGTGTGTGTGTGTTTGTGTGTACTTGTTCGTTTAAAAGAAATAAAATCATAAAAAAAACATACTTATCCACTCGTGTGTACATAACTTGCGTAATAAACAACATCAGACCTTTTGGTTCCACCCAGTCATTCGCATCTGTGCTTATTTGGAGATAAAAGAAAAACTTTTTCCATAAATTAAAATGCTGACATCTATAATGCTTAGTAAGTGTTCAAGCATTTTGGGACCCTGTATAACTATATATCCTAATAGCGTCCTCTGTCACCTTCCTCAGCCGACTGTGCGGATCTTAGCTCCTCTCAACGCTCCTCTTCCAATGCTATTACAAGCAAGAGGATTGCTGCTGTCGGCACGGTGACAGGTTACGTGTCCGTAAATGTTCCAGGGTTCTGATGGGCCAGATTCACTTCACCGTTTTGATTAAAGAGCCGCGTATATGTAGTTATTCATTTCTCTGATTTATGTCTTGTCACCGGATGGCTGGCTTCATATTTTTCCTTCACTGAGAGGAAAAAATCCTTCTGAGGAGCTCTTACAGGATTCCTACTTTCCTACACACGCCCTGATGCCTTTGTAGTAGCAACATGTTAAAAGTATGCTAACAGCTTAGCCTATACGATACCTATTACATAGATAATTACCATGTGAAAATGACAAAAATGCCTCTGAGATAGTTGTTGAAAGGCAGCAGCTACTTTTTTTTTTCCAGACTCCTTAATATATTTCTCCCAGATGATCCTGTCAGTGAGTGTTGCTGCCTGCACATGCATTTTTTAAAGCGTTTAAACATTGTATGAGTCACAAATACAATAACAGCATTATCAGTACAGTAAGTGGAAATCCATCTTTTTTTTTCCTGTTGTTATTCACATCAACTTTAGCATCAAAACAGACGAATATGGCGGAAGTTATGTAAAGGTCCTGGTCAGGCAGCACGTGTACACATCCAGCAGTCTATTTTTTAACTTCTATTGTGGAATGGGAAACAGACCGAAAATGTACAAACAATAAAAACATTTTTGTCCAAGTTATTGTTGACTATGAGTGATTTTTTCCCTTTACCCAGATGACAAAGCAAGAGTATCCTTATGGCATTACAAAAGAGAGCAACATAACTGATATAATTTTGAAAAACTAGCTGAAAACATTCTTATTGTAAGCTAGCCAAGGTCATCCATCATTTTCCCTGTGATTACAGTTGCGTATGAGTTTAATTTAATCACTTGCTGTGGAAAGTCATCGCAATGCGTCCTTCAATCCGTCCGTTATGTGATACTTTGTGAACTGAAGACCAAACAATATTTTGGCAAGTTGACTGATTTGTGGAAATTTATCAACATTTTATCATTAAAGGATGGGATCAGTGAACAAAACAATTTTCCCTGGTTGACATTTATAAAGTACTTTCATATGCAAAAACATTATAAACTGCACAGTGCTGATATCTCACACATAGTGCATAAAGATTATTATCTGAATAGACAGTGAGCCGTGGAGATTATGAAGAGTCTGATACGCCTCTGTATTACCCGTGATTAGCATGTCCTGTGCATCCTGAGTCATAAACATCATCTCAGAAAACTGATGGAGATTCGTTATGACAGTCCTTTCTGATAGTAACTAAAATGATGATATGATAACTTTTGGCCAATTCTCCTTTGTGTGAATGTAAACCTTAATTCTTCACCATTAATGTGGAGTGAGTCCTAATGAATTTGCTACTGTTCAAAAAAACAATGAGACTTTTTGTACTTTTATAGCAACTTCATTTGAGGTTTTGATTAATTTGTAAGGATTTTTTTCCACCTCATTAAATAAGCCGATGCTTTTTTGTGTAGTAAAATATTTTTCAGTGTTTTTAGATAAACCCAGTGGCTTTTCCTTTAATTAACATATTTTAGGGAAGTTTAGGAGAAGAAGTCATAAGTGATTTTATTTAAAAGCTCAAAAGCTACTCTATTCTAGGATACTCTAGGGACGGGTTTAGCACTACAAGCATTGCTTATTTCATTTGCAATATTTCTTTTTGGGATTAATGAGGTTGCATTTTATACCCAACTGCTTGTCATATCGCATTAAAGGGTGTAGAAAGAACTATACATTTTTAAAAAATGTGTTTTTGTATTTGATAAAAATGGCATTGCTAAAAATAAAAAGCAAAAACAAACAAAAAAAAAATCAATCAAACAAAACAAAGTGGCTTGGAAACTTTGTGTGATACACATCTCAGGTTAGATGTTTTCCACTAGTGACATGACCATGTAATTCTGTGTAAGTATTATTCGTCATAGGTGGTGTTAAGATACTCCTACTTTGCTTAGGTTACAGGATGTTGGTGATGTTATCTGGTTTTTCAGTTAGCCTTATGCGCTATTATCGTCTTTACGCAATCATGCTTCCTTTTGTTTTGTTTAATTTTGTTTTGTTTATGTCGCCTTTGCTGCTTTTTCTCTAATAATGTATATCACATAGTATTTATGTAGTTGCGGTATGTTTAACATATAAATCCTATCTTATTAAATAGGATTTATTACAATATTCATTCAAAATATTAATAAGGAATCTACGATGTCCAATTCTAGATGAATAGATTCTCGATCGTTTCAGATATAAAACAATTTTTCAAAAGGTTTCTTATGTGCTGCTTCAGAAATACAGCACATTAATAATATGCTCCTGACCTCAGAGCCTACACAGATCCCTGCTGTTGAAATATTAATGAAAGGCCACACTTAGAGAAGCACTGTGTGTCCACACTCAGGCATAATCAGCTGCATGGATCTGATTGGATCTGTAGCCTTCCACAGGACAGGAGCTGGTTCGTGGCTTGCTGAGGGACCGGAAAGCTTGTTCTAATCCGGCACAGGAAGATGGAAAAGAAAGAGAAACTTCGATAATTTATCTCAGCAGCCGGCGGGTGGTTACCATTTGAGCCACAGTGTCCATGTTCACATTCAGGTCTGCAAGATATGTTGAAGGATTTAGACGTCCAAGGAGATCAAAGCTGTTCCACTTCAACAATGGATTTGGTTTGGATGGCACGTTAAACATGCAATCAGAAAGTGAGAGTAGTGGTGAGGATGGAGAAGGAAAATAAAAGCAAGGAACCGCATGAGGAATCTTTTAAAAGAACCCCCTCCTACAAAGCTCTGTTTCCTAGACATTCAGCAAATTCATATTTCATTTGATGAAAGGGAATGTGTAGCTCCAGGAGGGATCTCAGATGCTCTCGCTTCATGGAAGTAGGTTACAGTCCGATGGCTCATATGTGATTATCTGTGACGATGAAGGCTGTGTTTCATTGTGTGCAGCGGTACCAAATTTACTGGACAACTCTCCACCGGACATTGTTTCCTCCGTCCTATTGCAAACAGTTCCTAAGCATTGAATTTACTTTGAAAGACCTCTTCTCAAGCACATCAGCTTAATCAATTATATATTAGGGAACAGATTTGTAGACCTAATAGAGGCAAAAAATAAAAAAGATTTTTACTACATTTGGATGATAAAAACAAAATGCCTGATTACTAGTAATGCTGTGTTCAGTCAGAAACACTACAGCAGTGTGTGCAAAATAATACCAAATGCAGGTCTATAAACATTTTGGCAGTCATTCTCCCAGCAGCAAAGCGCGCCATCATACTCAAACTGCACTAATTTAATGTAGCGTGACCTCAACTACAGAATACAGAGAAAAGGTTAGGAAGCTCATTATGTGCAAAAGATCAAGCTTTTAGCATGCACGCAGGAAAGCTATTAAGTGATGAGCAAATGGAACACATTTAGGGCAGGGGAGCTTTGTTCCCTGTGTCAGAGGATTGAGGCAAGTGATCAAATGAACATAATTTGTTTTAATTGTCTGACATGAGGCTTACAAAGAGGGTACGCGAGAGCCAGGGAACTTAGCGGCTCCTTGTGTTGTTCATATAAGTGGCTGATGAATGTGAAATTGTCACTTAGCTGTCATAATGGAATATTGACTCCATTAGTCTATAGATATTGAGAGAGCTGAAGTCTTACAAAGTGGGATTTTCTTCCACGTTTTATTCAGCTTGTTAAGTGTCCACTGTACAGTACGTGTGTGTAGATAGAGGTGAACCAAAGTTCCGATTCAGTTTAGACATAGTATACTAAAATGTAATATATGCTATCTTTTAAATGGAAGTCATTTTTTCCAGCATGTCTGCTTTTGAGCTGATGAGTTACTAATATAGAGAATAACTGAAATGACTAAATGACTTACATTTCCCTGTGTGAAACGATCATAATGCCTTTTAGAGTAACTGAGAAAATGTAACATTTATTGAGTAATGTAGTCATCAGCTTTCAAGACAATTAGCACAAACGTACTAAATCGATGGTATTAGCAAGTGCTAAAACAGCAGGGTTTCTATTCAGTGAATTTTTGATCTGGTAATCTTGTAATTAAGATTTGCAATTAAATAAATGGAAAAGAACTTCAAGCCAAAATAGACATCTAATAATTTGTTTGTTTTTATTATAAAGAATGGTTATTATATTGATAAATGTTCAAAAGTTATTTGTTCATTTCAGTAACCACTTTAACCTGGTCAGAGTTGCGGTGGCACCTAAACCAGGTACACATGGGAAGGATGGGTCTGGATGGGACACCAGTGTTCATAGCAGAAAACCGTTCATACACACACCATCTGAGCCACCATGCTCCATCAGCACATAAAATGTAAGCGCTAAAGGAAATCTAAACCAAATGTAAGCAACATTGACTATACTGTTTTTCTACTCTTCAACATGCAACTAGTTTTAGGGTAAAGGGTTAAAGGTGAAACTGCTCAAGTTAAAAAGGTCCACATGGATGTTCAAAGTGTTAAACATTATAACCTGCAGAACTATAGCAATATAGTATTATTATAAGACTGCGAGTGCACACCACACCCTCAAGTCGATAACAAGAGTGGTTGTGGAAATTCAAAAAACTTCTTTATATTTCCACAACCACTCTTGATCATTTCTCTTGTTCTCTGCTAGTGAGGAAGTTTCCGCACCTACAGTACAACCTCCTATCACACCTTGTAGATGCGGAAACTTCCTCACTAGCAGAGAACAAGAGAAATGATTTATAGAGATAAAATTTACAGGAAGCTAAATCAAACATGGTCTTTCTCCATATCATAACTCAATTTAGACTGGAATTTAGCAAAATCTATTATTTTAATTATTTCTTAATTACTCAGTTACAGACTGTGTGGTATGGTTTCTGCTGGGGCTTTAAACAGACAAGAAGGCACACAATAAAACCCTTCTGTTCTCTGAGCTGTCATTAATAAACCAGAAAAATTGGGGACTGTCTTAATTTTGGATTGTGCTAACAATTTTTCTATTCAGTTATTACACCTGTCACTTTATTGTATTTTAATCGGTAGTGCTTGTAATACAAGTGACTGGTACATACAGCATTTGGCTCTAATCTGACTGGTACATACAGTACAGTATGAGTTTTTTCTAATCCTTATAAGCTTGTAAGGGATACTCTGTCTCTAGCTGTCTTGGAGAGATCTAATTTGAAGGATCTTTGTACTTGTTAATGAAGCAACGACAATAACTAAAAGATATAATTAAATAGCACATCAAATTAACATGCCAACAAGGGTGACATTACTTTTTTGAATATACTAGTTAGTATGGTAGCATGCAGATTGTGATACACATAGAACACATGGGAATAACATTATGGATGGATTCAGGATGAAACAGTATGTAAAACCATCATTCAATTGAATTAACAATAGGTTGTATTTTATATTAAAAACAAAAATAGATTTGGACATCAAGTGTTTAGTAAATACGGGTTAAATATTGAATTCATGCACCTTTATCTAATTTGGATTTATATCACTATATATACTATAATACTGAGAGAGAATATAGCTGAGTGGTTATCACTGTGGTGGTTTAGTGGTGCTGGGATTTGACCAAATGACCTTCTATTCAGTTAGCCCAGTGCCTTGCTTATTTTTTAGATCTTGTAAAATATAAATTCTGATTACTCAGGATGTCAGAGCGAGTTCCTAAATGAAGCGTATTTATCCAACGGACAAGAACTCTACCTCAGCTATCGGTGCTTCAGTCATGGTCGAAGCTGGAGTCACTCCGTGGGACTGAGATCTGGCCCAATTGAGAAGTATCATGACTGGTGTAGATGACTTTGTGTTAAAAACAACCCTACTGCCCTCACACAAGACACTAGATATAGAGGCAGCAGCAATTTTCTTGCACAGGGCACCATATTAAAGACATTTCACTGTGCTGTTGTTCCCACAGCTGCCAAGGGGCACAGAGCTGTGTGACACGGGGCACTGGAGGAATGGATTCACTGTGTGTGGCTCACAGTAAAGATGTACAGCCAGATGACAAGGCCACATAGGACTAGGGAATTTTATATCTGTGCTTAGATAGTGGTAACAGTAACATATTAAGGATGAGGAAAGAAGATCAGTCTGGTATGAAACTTAAGAGAAATGCATTGATTAAACATAATCCCAGTGTCCAACAATCACTAGCAGTCTAGCACAATTTCTCCCAGATTCTGCTATACGGTTTGACATAGTTACTGGATGGATAATTGAAATTGCATTCAGAACTATCTACACCCTGGTTGATTTCCTGGAGTCTATGAGGTGGCGATATCATTTTCTTGTAAAAATTAATAATAAACTCTAATAGTAATAGTAGCAACAGTAGTGCATCAAGATCGGAAAAAGGTTACCGGGAACTGATGCAGGTTTAATTAATTAAATTCAGTAAGATGTTTCTTTGGTGTAGGTTTGGCATACATACAATTTTAGTTATCCATTTATATTGTATCACTTCTTCTACAGAGGGTCATGGGAAGCACAAAGTGGGGACACATAAAGGCACAAAGCGGGACACACTGGATGAGGTGCTGACCCATCACAGTGCACAGTCACACACACACACACACACACACACACACACACACACACACACACACACACAATTTAGAGATGCCAATCATGCCTACACATGTCTTTGACTGAGGGAGGAAACCAGTGTACCCAGAGAAACCCAGAAACTTCCAAAGCACAGGAAAAGCATGCAAGCTCTGCACACAGAGAGGAGGCAGGAGCTGAACCCTCAACCCTGGAGGTTTGAGGCAAACGTGCTAACCGAAAAGCCACTATGACCCCTGCCCACAAATTTCCTGTCCTAAGAGCACGTGTAATTAAAAGAAAACAAGCAATAAAAACAGCAAATAAAAGAATAATAAAATAATAGATAGAAGTTACATCAATAATTATGACTGAACCTATCAAAATTGTACTACATAGGCGCACACACACACACACACACAGACACACACACAGGAATAGAAAATCTGAACTGAAGGAGAAAATAGTCCTTTTTTCTATGTAGTCTAATCTATAAATAGGAGACAACGAAGTAAAAAAGTACCTACTGTAATAAAGCAAGATGTATCTGATTGTGGTTGTTTCTGTCAGTTTATCTCTGTGTTTGTTTTCTTGTTTTCTGTATGACACACTCCATGCTTTACCAACAAAAGAAGGAAGGTATGAGTCACCTCATCATCAAAGTCCTGTGTCTCTGCCACCTCCTTCTCACTGCAGATCAGAGTGTGAGCCACAGCAGCAATCAGTCACATTCGTCACACTGAAATAACACCACTGTATGAGTAATGAGTAGCACGCAGGCTTCAGCCACTTCTTCCTGTGACCACACCACACTTCCATCAATACTGCATGACTGTGCCTCTATTACAGTTTAATGTGTGCTCACAGAACAGTGTTGTATGCAGACCGGGAAAGAGGCAGAGAAGCAGACAGAAATGTAGGGGGAAGGAAAAAAAATGATATTGCAAAAAGAGTTGCTCAGAATATGGAATGATTTCAGATCTAAGAAAAGTTTATATAGGTGTTTATACTTTTGTGTTGTTCTGAGAACTGAGTCTGCAAAGGAGGAGAAACTGAGAAAACTTTGGAGCCTGTACCAGCCTGAGCAATGACAATTAAACAGCTGGTGTTTATAATCATATTGACATAACCATAAATATAATCTGCGAATACGTTTGGTACTTCACCCTCTATACTGATTGGTAGGGAAAAAATGAATTTGGAATAACCATTAAATTAAGATCACTGACAAGATTTGAATTGGGAAAAAGGGGGAAAATGCATAATAAACTCAATATGACAGAGGACAAAATGTATTCGAATATGATCTACTGCATAATAGCTTAGATGTATCAGTCAGAGGGATGTGTGTGACACTCTGTGCCACTACAGTGTGGTAATGGTAATGGACCTGATGAATAATGTAGAGTGGAGTGTTTTTGTGTAACTCAGCCAGATGGGAAGGTCCCATAGCAGCCTTATTTCTCTCTCTCTCTCTCTCTCTCTCTCTCTCTCTCTCTCTCTCTCTCTCTCATACCCACACACTCACACACACTTACTTCTAAGTAAAATACTTGAACATACTGTGATCCTGTGGATCTGCATGGACTCATCGCTGCCTTAGCTAAATGAAGTGCAATTAGTCAATGCTGGGACTCAGTAAGACATATTTGACCCAATCAAAATGGTTTCTAAGGCATCAAACATTCATTGTGTTGTGTTTCTATAATACATGTAAGTCATAACTCAAAGCGGAGTTTTGTGGACAAGCGTATCTATGGAAACAGCGGCTATGGGGACCATATACTACGAGCTCATTTTGTGGTTGAGATGGCAGTTCTTCTTGACATGGCATGACCTCACCATCACCATTTGCATAATGTCAGTCTAAAAATTCTGACATGGCCCAAGTCTCTGCACCAAATGAGCGTTAGGGAAAAGAACAGGGGCCCCTTTTCGGTGCGTCACGTCTTGGTGAGCGTGGCTGTTGTTGTTGGCACAGGGAGCGTGAGAGGGAAAGCGACTGAACCGCTGTGCTCTGCCCTAAGTCCACTCCCTGCTTCTCCTGCTGCCATTAGTAGGGAAAACTCTGCCTTTCCTAATGACTTCACACTTTTTAAATGTTAATATTATTCTGCTGAGGCCTTCTTTGAGTTGAAGATAGTGTAATAATCACAGATAGTCCTCTATAATAATCGTCCTCTCAGTGCCGTCCAGGACTCATTTCTCTGTGTACTTTAAGATCTCCTTACCATATATCACCGGTCTTTACTTCATTAGTGAATGTAATAGATGTACAGGAATAATACTGCAGCTGTGGACTTGATCCCACAAAGCCTTCTTTCATAGGTCAGGATTAAATCAGCCTAATTATTTATTATTGCATCAAACGGAAAATGAATTTTCCAAATATTGCAAAATGACTGTGTCCTGCTTATTTTTTTTTGTTCTCTCCAAATGTCAGTGATTGAAAAATGTACAAGTGGCTCTTGGGGTTTATATTCTCAGCGTGGTTTCCTGTGCACACAACGTCATTATAATGATGCACTGATCTGCTGCACTCCTGTTCAAATGGCCATACATTAGTCAAGCATTATTCACTAAATGGTTTCATGAACATGAATCTTTTGTGAATGCTGAAATCAAATATCTTCGTTACGCTGTTTACCATCAGAAGGGCATTAAAAAAATAGCGGACAAATAATGTATGCTTAGAATATAGATTCGCTTTATCCTGCTTAATGTGCATGTGGCCCTTTTTGTTTAATTACAGATGAAATATTAAGGTCTGAGGGCTGATTAGTGTGTATACTCTACAAAGAGATCTCAATTCGAGAGAATGTGGTACAGTACATGAATATAAGATTTGCTGTAAAAGAAGTTTTTTTCATAGCTAGAATGTAAATAAAGACAGAAGCGAATGTCAAGGCACAAAACTGGCTTTGAGAGATGTGGTTTGTTTCATGGATATATAATAAGTTAAAGATGAAGTTTGGCTCCTAGCTCTTTTCAGATCTGAGCACAACATCAGTATTGCTCTCGACCTGTAATCTGAGTCGTACCCCTCACTCACCCCTACCCCCACCTTTTCTCTTCATCCCTCATTTCTTGCTCATCGTACATTTTATATTGTACGTTGTTTTTGGGACTGTGATGCTGGGTCAGTTCAATTCAATTCAATGTAAGTTTATTTGTACGGCGCTTTTTACAATTGACGTTGTCTCAAAGCAGCTTTACAAAATATAAACATAGAACAAAAGGTTATTATAAAGAATAATATAAAGATTAACAGAATACAAAATTCAAGATTAATATTAGATAGATTTAGTTCACAATGTGTATGTATTTATCCCCAGTGAGCAAGTCTCAGGTGACTCAGGCAGCAGTGGCAAGGAAAAACTCCCTTAGATGGTAAAGGAAGGAACCTTGATATGAACCAGACTCAAAGGGGAACCTCATCCTCATATGGGTGACACTGGAGGGTGTGATTATAAATATACAGTCTGACAAATGTTGTATTGATGCAAAAGATCACAGTGCCTGGGCAAAGATGGATGAAAATTACGAACATTTGTGGAGGTTCCACTTGTACAGAATCAAGCCACGTGCTTCTGTGTTACAAATGGTCTCTTAATCCCTTTATCATTTCCGTAATGTCTTTTCTGGAAGATCCATAAATATGAAACGATGAGTCATTTACACAAGAGTGTGAAAATCTGTTTATTTATAAATATAACTGCATTTACCATTTAAAATGGATTGCAGGAAGCGTGGTATGATATGTGATTCATCTCTGAACACTTTCATTAGATTTGAAAGAACGTCTGAGTGAGTATCAGATCACATTGTTTTTTTTTTCTCCCTGAAATTTACAGTAGCTAGTAAAATGTGGTTAGGCCTAAATACAAAAATTGTCCAATACTAAAAGATTAGTAAGGCAGTTCCTTTCAAATATTTTCTAAAAGAACTTATTATACCTACTAATGCATTAATAGCAACAAATGCAAAGCCATTTTTTTCTCTTAAGAAGGAACCACCCAGTAATTTCTTTGTGAGCTCTGATAGCATGTTGTTTTTTTAGAGAATCTGAGAATGGCCTCTTAAGAAAGGCAGTGTACCCACAGATAAAATCCAATCATGGTGTTAGTGGTTGGAAAGTTTTATGGATGAAAAACATTTTGGCTCCAGAAGAAGAAAAAGCAACTGTTGTGTTTTGATCTTCAGGCACGAAGGGACGAATGGGAAGAAGATGAAAAGATTGTATGGCTGCTTCTAAGAGCGCACAATGCCAGAAGTGCCGATTCCAATGCATTTGTCATGTCAAAATATAGATGGCATTAGAATGTACCAGGCAGACTTTGAAAGCTAAGATTAGGGTTTTTTTTTTCTTTTCCAAACCAGAAACAAACTCCCACATGGACATTAGCAACCTATTATCATCTTGAGGCTGCATTTACTTTGTTTAAAACCATATATAATACATACTGTATATAAAACATATTTACTTCAACCTTTCTTGATATTTTATATATATATCATTAAAAAAAAAAAAATATATATATATATATATATATATATATATATATATATATATATATATATATATATATATTTATATATATATATTTTTTTTTTTTCATGGTTATTTCTATGTATTTTAGATATGCAGAGCAGTTATAGTAGAGTTTCCTAAAACTACTTCATATGCCAAAAGTAAATACATCAGAATGATTCGGGGTGCTTAGTCAGAATTGAGTAGGAGACTCCAGTGTTGATTCATTTGTCATTTGCTGGCTCAGCAATGTTGGATGTCATGTTCTTTTCAGTAAATCAATACCTTCTTTGACACTGATTTATTATTCATTTATTCATGTCTACAGATGTGTTTTACAGAGTGTTCAGCCAGAGGCGTAGTTCACTGGGTTCTCGGATTGCTAAAGAAGAATATAGGCCTGATGGGAGAGGTAATCATTAGATCTGTCGTGTTTTAGCCTTTGGCACTATATTTTTTTGAGCTGTATATTTAAGTAAAAATTGTACTAGAAGTGCATTATTGATCAAGTTGTCCCTTATTTGAAGCTCATTTGTTTATGGATTATATAGTCAGGTATACACAGAGAGTATGCTTTAAACCAATTCTGATATTTTTCAATTAGAAATCAATTACCCGTAATTGTTTTGTGTAGTCTTGTGAGGTAACTGAAGAGGATTTATTTTGGACGAGAGAAGGGACCTGGGACAGATAGTTGTATTTTTCATCAATCCTCAAGAGGTCTAAAATTGCCGCTTCATCTGCTCTGGATTATTCCGCAATCAACAAATGCATTCCGGCACAACACTGTCATCAGCTATTTCTGCAACGTATTGCTCTACATAAACAGCCATGGGGGAGGCTCCTACTTCTCTGGTATGCATAGTCCATCACAAGTCTGGGATCGACTCTAAATACTCATCCTTTGTGTACATGAATGGAGAATAGAGCCATTCTTCACACTGCATCTTCTCTGTATCAAACCAGATTGAGGCATTAAGCTTTAGACACAAACAGAGGGACTAGTTTAGATTTGTATTTTTAGGGGTTATTAAATTCTTAGCTTTTGCCCACGCATTCTGATACCGAGACATTATATGGGTCTACACAGGGTTGCATCCAAAGGTCTAACAAAGAAACCAAATAGGTTCTAGATTTGGGTTCTCTGACTACCAACAGGTTCTCTTCAACACTAGTTAGTGATGAGGAACTTTTTTGCTTTGAGCCTGTTGATGGATGCATAATTAGCGTAATCTGGATTTAATGTGTAAAACAGAGAGTGAGAGTAACTCTACACTTGCACGGTTGCACAGAACCGTCCTGTCTGGCTTCTGCTTTCCTCAGCTTCTGCTCCATCTTCACCCTGCACCACCCACTCATGCACCTGTAAATAATTGTTCTCATCAGAATGGTCCCAACATGTCTCAGTTACTTGTGTACTGTATATACTGGTTATCTAAAAAGTATGTATATGGCACATGCAAGTTGACCATTTTATTTATAGGACCTTATTTCTAAATTGCCCTTGAATTTCATTCTGCTTTCTTAAGGAACATTCTTAGTTTTTGTGTACAAATTATCAATAGAATGCGTGTACGGATGAATATATACACATTTTATATTAACAGAAATTCTTTTAACAGCCAGATACCCCAAGGTAGAGAGCACTTGTAAAAGTACTTGGATAGCACTATAACAACGCAATCTATTCTCCAGACAAGCCACTAGCTGGTTTCACACACTCACTAAAAAGGGTCTTGACTCGTGATCCATTCATCATCATGAGTTAGAAAATCAGTAACCCTAGAAAACTGTGTTCCCTCTCAGTGCTCGATTTGCCAGGTCCCCAAGAATGCCATTATTTATCTTTTTGGAAAATGCCTTGTCCTTAATAAGCTTGTCTTGTACTTCCATCCTTCCATTTTCTGTTCTTTTTATACTACAAATGGACACAAGCTACACGGTACCTTTCCTAGAGGAGACTCTGGATTTGGTGACAACCCCTCACATGGCACAATCTCTCTCTCTCTCTGTCTCTCTGTCTCTCTGTCTCTCTCTCTCTCTCTCTCTCTCTTACACCCACACACACACAGAATTTAAATGCCAAGTCACAAATAATTACTGAAACATGTGTATTGAAGGGGGGGCACGGTGGCTTAGTGGTTAGCACGTTCGCTTCACACCTCCAGGGTTGGGGGTTCGATTCCCGCCTCCGTCTTGTGTGTGTGGAGTTTGCATGTTCTCCCCGTGCCTCGGGGGTTTCCTCCGGATACTCCGGTTTCCTCCCCCGGTCCAAAGACATGCATGGTAGGTTGATTGGCATCTCTGGAAAATTGTCCGTAGTGTGTGATTGTGTGAGTGAATGAGAGTGTGTGTGTTTGCCCTGCGAAGGGTTGGCACTCCGTCCAGGGTGTATCCTGCCTTGATGCCCAATGACGCCTGAGATAGGCACAGGCTCCCCGTGACCCGAGGTAGTGAATATTGTATTGAATGGCTGTATTGAATATTTTATGACAGTTCTTAAACATTCTACAAAAAGTTTTACGTTTTATTAAAGTTACTTACCTTACTCTGCCCTATCATTGGATGATTATGAGTTTGAACTTGTTTCCCTACCATACCACAGCCATGATGAGGTATGGTTGGGCAGTATGGATTTATGTATTTTGGTTGTATTGTGTTAGCATTGGTTGCATCTCTGTCAGCCTCCTAGCCCCCGAGTCATGAATCGGTATATTGTGTACTTGAGCTCGGCCACTGTTTGGACTCTGACTCTCTACACGCTGGGAATCTGATGACTCAATTTCAGACGATAGATTCATTTCCTCATCAGTCACTGTAAAAACCCAGATATACCAAATGTTTAAGTTTTATATGTCATATAAATGTGTTAGCTTAATCACATGCATTTCTGTTATGGTGCTTCAAGCAGGATCATAAGCTTTTTTTTAATCATTAAACACTTAAAGTTACAATCATTAAACTCAAACAAACTACATCAAATAAAGTTAAACATTGCTAATGTAAGTAATCAGATAATCAGATTATCTAGGTAATCAGAACCTAAATAACTTCAACAAAAATAACTACCCACATGTAAGATAAAGTTGGCAGAGTTCATCCACCATTTTTTGAGCTCAGAGGATTCAGAAATGGTGACATCATTTCCATTAAGGGATCTTAATGAGCGTCGATGCTCCCTGGTTTTTGTAGTGTATTGTGGAAGAAAACCTAGCAATTTTGCAATGAACAGTCCCTTAAAAGGGCTTAAAAAACACGTCATCCATTAAAAAAACTCCCTGATTGATCAGTACCCTGACTACCAAACTAAGAGACTGATTGAGGCACACCTAGGTTGATAAACCATTAGGTTACATTAATTAAAAAAATGGTGTCACTTTCATTTACACTTTATTTTTTTTTTTTTATTGTAACATGGCAGTGAGGATTGTGATTCCATTCCAGAATTCCCCACATAGACGGAAAGATACACTGCCGACATTCATTCGTTCCATCATTTATAGCGATGTGGTCAACCCCACCCATTACTCCTAGCTGAGGAATTAATATATCCCTTAGAGTATCTCTGAAAAGCATTGTGAATAAGACTTTTGGTGGCTTGGGGCAAATAGGGAGATGTTTCGTAAACGTGGTCTCTGATCTAATGAAAAACGCGGATAAGATCGTTTCAGACAAGCAAAAGCAAAGAATGAAATAAGAAAAGGTAAAAATGTTCTTCCTAGCCTTAACCGTAAGCATCAAACATTTCATGTGAAATTTGTGTGAACTGTTTATGAATTTGCAAGATTGAGACTATGCTTGAATTTTCCTGTAATGATCTTGTCTGGATCTGACATTTTCTGGAAAAATCCTCTGGCTCCTGTGTGTTACTATACGCTAGTGCTCAGGCCTGAAATCTACTGACATTTCTGAAAGATTGATGAAATCTTCATGCGTACAGAGCTTTTAACATGTATTTTATATTTATATTCTACTGTTTGCTATGCATTCCTGTAAGCTTTCAAGCATAGAAAGATATTGCTTTTGAACTTGCTGAAAGCACTGTGAGAAAGGATGAGAATAAGGAGGGATTTATGGATAAAACACAAATCTGGTTGCTGGAGCAGAAGGTCAACCCTGACAAGATATCTTTCACACTCTATTCAGTAGTATAATATCAAATCTCACAAAACCTAACCTATTTTCTGCTGTGTTCTTTGCTGTGTCTGTATTGTGGCGTGTATTGTGGTCAAGTGTTTGGCTGTGTTGTCCCCTCTGTCTGGAAGTGGCTTCTCCTCATCGCGTGACAAGTTGACCGAGTTCATTGTGTGTCACAGTGCAATGAACGACAACAACAACAACAACACCAACAACACCACCACCAACAAGATTTAACTCTGTTTGCGTTAGAACTGGATCATCTTCTTGCCAAGTGTGATCTGTAGGACTGTAATTATTATAGCAGGGACAGTGCATTGAAAAAGCCAATCAGTTAGGAAATGGCTGCTGTCCTTGTTGCTGCGACTGACCAAATGATGTAGCGGTCAGCTCTGTCGCCTGGGGCTGGAAAGTTGTGGCTTCCTGCTACGTGCCAAGATTAAGTCAGTCCTGTCCTAAATCTAAAAAAAGGGGACTTCTTGGGCAGACAGGCTGACCACAGAGACATCAGTCGACTCAGGGTTTCCCTGCCTTCTCATGAAGCCTGTGGCCTGCCGGCTCTTAACAACACAGGTTCAAACAGGCCAGTAAGCTTGACACCTCACAATAGCTGGGAACCAGTCTCAGCTACGTATGAGACACATGAGGAACGGCTGGCATTTGGGAGAACAAATATTGTCACTGTCGTGAGAGGACATCCATGCCTCCTTCTCCTCTTAGGCGTTTTTTTGCACAGATGTTCAGCCTCTGAAAGTGCCCTATTTGTTGAGGTTTCTCTGTCGCCTCACTGTTTAATTGGCCCTGTTAAGTTTTCCAGCAGCACACTTCAGATGCAGAGCAGGGTGAGCAGGGCCACTGGTTCTCTCAGACACAGCAGCAGTGGCTAGGCTCTGCGTGCCTAGCAGTATCGCCTTACCGTGACCACAGCTCTTAAAACAGAAAATCCATCCCCAGTGTTCGGAAGGGAGGGAAAGAGCCACAGTAGAGATAAGTGAGACTGGGTTTGTCTTCAACAGACGCGGTGTTTCCTTTCGAAGGTCTGGCCTGCCTGCCAGAGCAGTGTCTGGAAATTGTGTGTAGACATCTCCACCAAAAATGCACCATACACCAGAACAGATGTTAGAGAAAGCAGTCAAGTCAAAGCTCAGAAGACCAACCAGACAATTAGGTTTTTATATCTCCTTGTCTTGCAGTCGTACACATTATCTCTTCTGCTAAATGAGAGAAATCAGTGTATTACTACATACATTTGTATATTTTTTAATTGCTGAATTATTTATTAAAAACGATTCCCCTCCTCCCTTAAATCAGTTATGACTTGACAAGGTATCTAGTGATAAAGACAAGTCTCTGCTTTGTAGGCGTAATTCACTGTGGCAGGTCTGAATATTTTGCTTGGACCAGTGCCGGCCAGCTACAGCTGTGCAGGAGACATTTCCTTAAAGATCTTTTCACCCCCCCCCCCTTCTTCTTCTTCCTCTGTGCCATCAGATATATAACACATGCTTCATGCTGCTATCATGATCCCCGTCCTGCTGTACACCATGTCCAGAAAATGAATTGGCCCATTATTTTGTAGGCCAGCCCTGGCTGTGGGTTATATAACATCAATGATGGCAATCTCTCTCCCTTCAGATATGTCCTGTGATTGATACTAGATCACTTCAATTTCATGCTTAGTCACTGGTACTTACCATGTGTTTCTTGCAGTCTGCATAATAAGGTTAGGTTTTTTTTCTTTCCAATTACTTTCCGAACCAATAGCAACATGGTTCAGGACGTGAAAGGAGAGAGTGAAGGCATGTGGGTGAAAAGGAAGAGAGAGACAAACAGAAAAGAAGGCGGTATCAAAACATTCTTTCCACCTCCTCAACACAAGAACGTAAAGTCCTGAAGCTAATTGTGTGGATCAAAGAACAAAGGAGTTCTCTCAGACGTGATTTAATTGAAGCAGACCATGACAACCTGTTTCACTTACTAAAACCAGGGCTTCTTGACTAGCTGGACGAAGGCTCAGAAACTGCCACTATGGAAATCTCTTGCCATTTACAGAGAGGGTGCTCTGGGACTGACTTGCTAAGCTATAACAGAGATCGATCACTCAGGCACTGCATCTCAGCCAATAATTGGTGACATAAAAACTTAATGGAAACCACCATGTGTTAAATTAAACAAGGCCAGACAATAAAAATGTATGAAAAAGTATGTATTCTGGAAATAAATTGTAGTCTGCTAAAGGTAAAGACAGACAATGCTGGCAATGCATTTCTGGTAGCCTGATAAAAATAACTGTGGTCCAAATCTGAGGGTGAGGTAAATCTCTTCCTTCCACCGGAACGGATGAGAGAAAGATGGGAAGTTCCTGCAGGTGACAGGAAGCAGTAGATGCTGCGTTTGCTATCAGTGAGGAAGAGGCCCCTGAGGGCACGGGTACATTCTTTCCCAAAAACTCAGTCATTGGGAAAAAATAAAACATGAATCATGTTGCTCCTTCTCCACACTAACATGGACAAATCCTGTTCTGTTAATCTGATTAATTTAAAAGTTTGTCAGGAAACGAATGATTTCACAAGTAAATACGATGCACACAGACTGCACAGAATTCATTCACATGCAGTTTATTTACAGCGGTATAATCTGCGTCAGGAAAATATTAAAACTCAGTTAACACTGCAAAATATCATGCAATCAACAATCCAAATAAAATCTTATCTACCGTATTCAAACTCTATATAACATAACACAAAAAATTCATATTGATTTTATTCAGATCAATATATCAGACATATTTTCCCATATCTTGCCAATTTATTTTACCTTGTACAGTTCCCGCTTTACTCTACATCAGATTGCGTTCTATTTCTTATTATTCTATTTTAATAGCGAACATTAGCTAGGCTTTTTTTTTTAACATATTAGCAAAACTAGCAAATATAGTAGTCTGGTGATTGCTATGTCAATCAAAACTGCTGATCTTATTGCAATTTATATTGGAAAGATGAAATGGTGAGCTAACATATAAGATAAGATAAGATAAGATAAATAAGGTAAGATAAAATAAGAAAAAAACTTTTCTAAGTTAGCTCACCATTTCATCTTTCCAATATAATTACGGTGAGCTATGACCATCGTATACCACCATCGTGAATTCTCTAGCTAAACAGCTTTAACAAAATTCTATTCTTTTTAAGTCGTTCCTAAGATTTAACATATTATAATTTATGTTTCCAATTTATGTTGAAATAAATATCAATATAATAAACAATTAAATAAAGGTCAGTGAATTTCAGTGTTTATCTACTGTGCTCATTTCTTTTCATTACTTTTACTTTATCGAAGCTGAAGTTTATAATTAACTAATGTAATAAATAAAACGAAACTTACTGTGAAACAGTTTCTTCTATAATTAACTCTTTCTGTGCTAATTAGAAAAAAACATCATACTTTTTACTTTGTTTGTTTACATGCAAATTAGAGCAAGAATTCAGTAACAGGTAATGGAGAAGAAAGAAAAAACACATCAGTAAGCAAGACACTGATTCTTTATGCTAAATGTTTAACAACAAAACACTAAACATTAAGAGCAATCGTCTCTGTGTGTTTTAATATTGTTTTACAGTCCATTAGAGAGCAGGGCAAAAGTCTAATTGTGAGCGTAGTTTATTCAGAGACAACACTCAGAACAGAGAGCAGAGAGTTTATGTGCTATGCCTTTGGGTCTCCTTTTTAGTAAATAGTGGATGAATTATACATAAAAGAACTGTCTAATGTCAGGTGGCTATAGTTAAGCAGCATATCATCTAATTGTTTATTGGTTTGTTAGCTGGGACTGCAAATATTAGGAAATATTTAGAAGTCCATTTCTAATATAGGTTTGAATTGAAGTATAAGTATAAGTTGTTTTTATAAAGTATAATTCGTTTACTTTTTAAAATAAATGTATTAGCATTATCTGTTGAAAAAAATTCCAAGTGCATCTTAGGGGCATCCCTTAATCATAGCACGGACAACACTGATTATAACACACCATTGAGTGTTAAGTATTTAAAGACAAAAAGTGAGTCGTTAAATTATTAATAGTGAAAAACACTGTTGTGTGTATGTAAGAAATAATAATATTACTACATTATAAATACTGGTTTAGTAGGAGGAAATGTATTAATGTATATTTTACACACACACGCACACACACACACACACACACACACACACACACACACACACACAAACAGTGTTGTCCATGTAAGAAACTCAGTAATACTGGTATGTTCTTGTAAGAGTTTAATGCAGTGTTTTATTTTGTATTTTGTGAAATATAGTACACACACACCCACACACAAACACAGACACACACTCAAAAAGAGTCTGTGTGTGTGTGTGTGTGTGTGTGTGTGTGTGTGTGGTGCTCTATGATGGACTGGTGTTCCATCCAGGGTTCATTTCTGCGTCCTGCCCAACGTTCTCACAATATGCTCAGGACCTGACCAGGATAGGAAGATAAATAAATGTAAACCATATTAGAAGAGTGTAATTTCCATTTATTGGAAAAGACTTGAGCATTCATAAGCTCTGCTGCATTTTGAGCTGTTTGTATCTCCTAGCTTTGATGCCTACATTCCTCCGCTGATCACTCGGCGTTGACCTGAAATCCTGATTAGAACAACATGAATATATCTCACAGAGTTCCTTTTTCTCATCCATATAAATAAATAAATAAATGAAAAACACAGTGAAACTTTTTAAATGAGGTAGGAAGAGGAGCGAGTTAGGGAACTGTATTGTGGAGCAGTCTTGAAGAGAGAAATAACAAATGTCACATGGCAGACGAGAAGAGGAAAGAGTTGAGAGGGAAAGACAGGGAGAGATATATACCAGACGATACTGCATTAAAGTCATGAAGTAGATTTAGACTAAAAAGAGAAAGCCTGGGGATTGACCGGAGAGTTGGTTTAAAAAACAACATGTATACCTACATCGATAACTGATAAACAGATTTTGCTGTGACTGAGAGCATATTTCAATAACAATTTCTCTAGATACTACCCACAGTCTGCAGAGTGAAGGCAGGCCCTGTCTTTTATTTACATAGTGTGTAAATAATGGAGCTTTCAGTCAGGGAAACAATTTTATACAAAAAAATATAAAGTTGTCGTGGGTAGAGTTGCCATCTCACAGCTCCAGGATTGTCAGTTCGGTCCTGAGCTCAGGTTACTCTAACCGTAGAGGTTCACGTTATCACTGTATATGTGTGGGTTTCCTTCAGGTTCTCTGGTTTCCTCTCACCTCCCGAAAAACATGCCAACGGGTTGACTGGCAACCCTAAAGTCTAAATTAAAATAAAATGGCTACGGAAGATGAATGAATATGAAACTTGTCCTTGTGTAATTTAAAAACTGTGATTCTGGCACATGCATATACAAAACACTTGATGCTCATTAAAGCAGGAAACGTAATCCTCATTTGCTTGAAGACGTGAAGACGTGAAGTGTTTCAGGTGATTGTGCTGATAAATTGGAGTTGATGTGAAGAGAATAACGACATGTTTCTTGCTTTTATGTGAACCACAGTCTTTAACAGTGGCATGTTGTGGCTTTGTGCTTTGTTTTAATATACTGTAATTACATATTATCATATATATAATTACAATTTATAGCCAAGATCTATGCAGCTCCAATCTGTCTGTCTTAAGGATTTTTCACACTGTGCTTTTAGTCTAGACGCTTAGCGACAGACAACCAATCGGAAACCGAATAGCACGGCACAAATGTGCAAATAATAAAATCAAGCCGGCATTTATAAGTCTACTGTGTAGGAAAGTCAGATTATGAATAGCCAGGATTCATTGTTCACACCGGGTAAAGTATGAGCAGTGTGAATCGTGAAACAAGATAACCCAGGATTATACTGTATTTACAGTACCTGACGTTTAAAATGACCCAGGGTTATTTATTTCAAGTGTTAAAAAGAACGTATCAAGAAATAAAACACATTTACTGACACACACTGCTGTGCTTTTTATTTAAAAGTGGATTTGAATGTGAGGTTCATTCATCAGCTCTACTCACAATCAGATCTTGACTACATTACCCATCAGCCCCAGGACATACAATTACCTTGTCAAACGGCTCACTGAGCATTCACACCTTTTCACCTAATCCATGCTTCCTAAATGTTTCATCGTTAAGCTTTTGTCCTTGTCGTGTCTGTGTCGTTGTGTGTTCCACAGATTTGCTTTACAGTCAGCCTGGTTTGCTTTACAGTCGGTGGTTACATTTATGGTTCTTGTTTCCCGGTTTTGGTTGTTTGAGTTACACTTTTTCCATATAATCTGCACACGCATCGTACATAATCCTGACTCTTAGCACCCAGTTTAATGACTGAAGGAATGATATTATATCACTTTGAAGAAACCATGAACACACATGATTCTCTGATCCTTAAATCTTTGGCAGTTGAACCCTGTAAGTCCAGCTTTAATCCAAATGCTCTGATCCAAAAATATGTCTGGCTGCACTGTTAGTGTCTGGTGGCCCAGTAAATCCTACTGAAAGTCACTATGGTTGAATTCTGGAAAACAGCCAAAAATGACAAATTGGTTTTTTGTCTTCTTTTGTTTTCAACACCTCTGGTTTATTCCTTCATTCATTCATTCATTTTCTACCGCTTATCCGAACTACCTCGGGTCACGGGGAGCCTGTGCCTATCTCAGGCATCATTGGGCATCAAGGCAGGATACACCCTGGACGGAGTGCCAACCCATCGCAGTGCACACACACTCTCACACAATCACATACTACGGACAATTTTCCAGAGATGCCAATCAACCTACCATGCATGTCTTTGGACCGGGGGAGGAAACCAGAGTACCCGGAGGAAACCCCCGATGCACGGGGAGAACAATGCAAACTCCACACACACAAGGCAGAGGTGGGAATCGAACCCCCAACCCTGAGGCGAACGTGCTAACCACTAAGCCACCATGCCCCCAGCTCTGGTTTAACAAAACATAAATATATTTTACCAAAAGGAGATGAAACTTTTATTTATGCTATTTTCCAACCTTGCCTTTGCTGTCTGCCTGTAAAGATTGCATCAGGTAAGGAGACAGTTTAACAAATGTTTTTTTTTTTTTATTTTTATTTGATCAAACGCAGTAAAAGCAGTCAGTCTGCCTAAAGATGTCAAAAACCTTGGTAGCTTTAGTGCGGTTCTCCGAATTAATCATTGAGTATGTGCATATCTGCCTGTACGTACAGACATTACCCTAATCAATTCAGTTTGTAATCAGATGCAGCTGTCAAAATATTTGCGGTTCTCCTGGAGCTGTTATATCACCATCAGAAAGGAAGAGCTCTTATATGTTCTGTACAGATGACAATGGGAAAAGCTTCAAAATGATTCAATGAAGTAATGAAAAGACTTGAGATCAGAACTGACTGAATGAATCAATCAGTAAGCCAGAGAGTGAAGAGATGTCAATGAAGCTCATGTTTGAAGGCTGTCTGATGTTTGAATGAGCCTAATGTTTAAATAGTTTTTTTTTTTCTTCCCTACAGTTAGAGGAGTATCAGGGGGATCTACCTACATATCATCTGGGAGTCCCTGTATTTAAACGCAGACTTTTTCAGAAGAGATTCTAATATTCAAGGGTTTTCATGATAGCATTAATGATTCTCTAATCTCACAATAGAGCTTTTCACACGTGAACTAATTAACCCCGGGTCATTGTAAACTGTGGGGAAACAGAATCCTGGGTTATCTTGTTTAAAATTTCACACTGTTTATACTGTACCCATAATTAACAATAAATCCTGGCTATTTATCATCATTTCACTCTCTACATTCCAAAAGCCCAGGTTCTTATTTGCATAATTGTTGAAATAAATACAGCGTACAACTGCTTTATATAACGCATTTTTTTGCGCTTTTGCATCACAGAGTAAAAAGGGACAGGTCTGTCATTCTGCCTCAGAGCAGACATTGCTATATTTCACAGTTTTCTTATCTCATCTCTTTTGTCCTTTTAATTTAGTCATGTAGTTGATAGCCATTCACTGATATTCAACTTCCGCTAATTTTTCATCGTCACATATTTTTCCCCTGTTACAGTGCACACTTACGTGATGCTCAGTGTTTTGCCTTGAACACGGAACGCTGTTCCATTTTTGATTGGGTGTCAAAGTTCTAACATTTAACACTTAACTGTACATTTCACACTGAAGACGTTTGACACAGTAATGCAGGGATAACACAGCAAAAGCTTCAGAGTAGGACTTCATAACCCTGGATGAAAAGCAACGCTAACCCTGCTTCTAAATTATGAGTCAACCTAGGACTTCAACCTAGGAGGAAGCGCTTTTAACCCTAAGCAGAAGAACGTTTCAGGATGAAAAAAAGACCTGGGTTTAAGTGCAGTGTGCAATAATGATTCATGCAGATGACTCACACTTCAAACAAAATGATTCTTTCTAATCTGGAAATGATCGCATCATGTTGATTTTAAATTACACAAAGCTGTAAGGGACATTATGTTGTTGTCAGACATCTCTCGTCACATTGTGATCTACACCAGCATCTCTTTACCTGGCCATTCTTTGTACTGTAGAAAATATATTGCATCATGCACTGTGAAAAGAATGCACAGGTATAAATATCTCTCCTGTTTACTCTTCTAGAGCCCATTCTCACAGAAATGAAAGGCTGGAAATATAATCAGTGAAAGATAATGACAAGAAAGAAATGATAGAGTTCCTCAAGGTAAATGTAATCTGTGTGCATGTTGACAATCCTGGAACCTTTTCAGTTGTCAGGTTAAACACTTTAATGGCTCATACTTTTGTCAATGTTGCATTGGAGAGAGCTCATACATAGTCAGGGTCATAAAATAAGTTGAAACACATGACTATAGTTAGGATGTGGATGCAGTATTGGTTCAAACAGACCATGGACTTTATTCTAGAGCAGACAAAACTCATTCTTCTCTCTTTGCATGCTGTATTAACTTTTTTACCAGAGGCCAAAAAACTGAATTTGCACTTGTTTTGTTGTGTCCATGTTCCACAGTGGTGGTTAATATGAAGCTCATATGAAAGTAGACACTTGGGGCTTTAAAAATTTGTAGCTATTTCTAAGTATTTCTGTTTATGCCTAGCCAAGTGGAGGTTTTTTTTTCTTCCACACAAATGTTTATATTTTAAAGAATTTTAAAGAAATGCCATTTCTGCTCCATCAGATGCCCCAAGCACTTGTTAATAAAGATCTAAAATCTGCGTCATCTTCAACCACTAAAATTCTGTGTAAGGTTATCCAACAGAGGGAAAAACACACGTCTCACACTGAAAGATATAAATGAATTTGTTTGTACTAATTGAAAAAGTCAGATAAGTCGATTTTTATTCCAGCTACACAATGAACACCAGCGTACTGATAAATAAGGTTAAGCACCCTCAGACATTTTGTGTTATTTGAGAGGATTCTGATTTAATTGGCACAAGCTGAATTGAGCAGTTTCGCAACAAATGAAATGTCAAAGTAACATATAAACAAGTTATTATATCAAATTCACCAAAATATTAAGAGGAAGAAAGCTGGTGTTTGTTACAGGTGGAGCTTTTATGAATGGAAACAAGAAACTTGAAGATAATAAAATATGGCAGCTGTTGATGATTCTGAAAAGTATTGTTCTGCTTGTTATGGCTGCAGGATGTACAGATGTGGCCATACAGTATGTTACTATAACCACATTGTTGGATTATGTGACAAATTCACACATACTGAATATATTTTAAAATGACCTTTAAGTACCGGATTATAGCAGCCATTGATTTAACTTTTGTGTGATGCTTTATGTTGTAGAAAGGCTTTATGTGAGTCTCTCTCTCTCTCTCTCTCTCTCTCTCTCTCTCTCTCTCTCTCTCTCTCTATTTCTTTCTGTCGCTCTCTCTCTCTTTCTGTCTCTCTCTGTCTCTCTCTCTATTTCTTTCTGTCGCTCTCTCTCTTTCTGTCTCTGTCTCTCTCGCTCTCTCTCTCTATTTCTTTCTCTCTCTCTCTCTCTCTCTCTCTCTCTCTCTCTCTCTCTCCCTCTCTCTGTTTCACGGTTGTTATGTGTCAGTTCAGCAATGGCAGACCATTTATGTGTGATAATAGCACATTCGAAATCTGACCCCTCCATCTGGTATCTTTAACACTCTCGAAGAGCTTCAGTCAACAACCATGAAAAAAAAAACCTTTATCTTATTGTACAAAGATTTTGAAAATGTATTTTTCATCTTAAATATTTTCCAAGTGGATTCTGTAGATACCCTTAATGCAATTGCTGTTGTTGAATCTGACTTAAAATTTGTTATATTAAAATGTAATCAATCTGTTACTTCAGGATCAGCTAATAAAAACTCCACCGCCTCAGATCTCAAGACCCAGTGGTGCCTCTGCAGTTGTTATCTGCAGCCAGCTCACTTCAAAACACTAAAATTCTCTAATGATGTGAAAACGACTCTTCAAGCAGCAAAGAATATGCTTATGTAACACACTCCAGAGAGGTGAGTGTGAAATCAGGTATTATGCAGTCTTTCACAGACGCAATCTTCAATTATCCACTCCCACAAGTCACAAAATAGTGCATGCTCCATGTCTCATAGAGCCCAGATCCTTCTCAGAAATGTGGGCTGCCAACAAAGCATCAAATATATGATGCAGAAATACAGCAAAATAAAAAGAAAGTCATAAAGTATCCTTCCATGGGAATGACGTACACACCTTTAAAGGTAAGTATTCAGGAGAGAGAAAGAGAGAAATACATGCAAAGAGTATTGAGTAACCGCTGAAGGCTGAGTTAAATCTCTGTACCGGTCCAGTAGCAGAAAATCAAACGCCTGGCAAAGCAAATTGTTACATTTATTATTCATTATCGTCTACAGTAACCACTTTTTCTTGGCTAGTATTTCATTATTAAAGTGTTATTAGTCATGATCACAACCAATCACAATGTAGTTCCAGTCTGTCAGATAACTTCTGCTGGACTGATACATGGACGATGATCAGAGACATTTTTCACTTCATATAGTACATTGTTCAACACACAGACACACACACACACACACACACACACACACACACACACACAGACCTGAACCAGTCAAATGAATGAAAGACATTCGAGTGATTTAGCCTGAAGTTTACCTTGATACCTGATATCAGTATGTACACACAATAAACTAATATTTTGTCTTCTGTGAATCCCGTATATATTTTATGTGCTTCTAAAGTGCAGGAATTAATAATGAAAACAATTCTAATTTACTGTCACACACAGTATGACATGCAGTGAAATGCTTTTTTTCCCTGACTGTCCATATCATGAAAATATGATGAAATAGAATAACAATAGGATTACAATAAAAATAGAATTGAACAATATATTGAAAATATATGAATATAGTCTATGGATTCAGATGTCAGTATATGTGTATGACTGATATGATATGAATATGATGATTTACATTTACAACCACCATCCCATTCAAAAGTTTATACGTTAATGTTTGCACCTTTTGTAATGGTGTAATAGTGCATTAGTTCCTCACATGGCCTCGGGGTGAAAAGATGCATTGCAAGAATGTGCAGGACCTAGAAAAGGGTTTTTCTAAAGAACAGTGGGCAGTTTAAGTGCTCAGGGCAAACAATGAACTCAGGAACAACTTAACATAAAAATAGTTGTTGATCATCCAACACTCAGTAACAACACTCAGTATTAAGAATTATTCCTGTATAAACTTTTGAACCGGTTCATTTGTAGCAATTCAGTTATTATTGTGTTTTGTGGACTATATGTATACATCTGTTATGTAAAATACATTATTCAGGGCAAAGCGAAATAAAAACAAACTGCAATTTTCAGCATCTCAAAGCATCATTAACATTTTTCAGATTCTTTATGTGAACATATGACCTCAGCTGTACAAAACATATCCACTGAGCATCAGTTCTACAGGCTGAACTACCGTGTCAATGAGAGCAATCACACAATTACTCTGCACAGCTGTGGTGAGCAAGAAGACATCTCAGAACATAACCTGAATAACCTTGATGTGGTTGGACAACGACAACCTTCAATGTGCAATATCCAGATTTGGTAAAGCTGTACCTATCAGGGTAAATCGAACAGTTCAGTGTTATTTAGCTAGTTATTTCAATCACTGCCTAATTACTAAGAAATATCATAATTGCATTTTTAACTCTAAATAAATTTAATATAAATCGTTCTTTCTTCTTTTACTGGTTAATTCCGGTCGTGATGTCAGTGTTTTTGTATTCTATCTTGTAGCTACAAAATGTTCCAATAAAGTCCAATTAATCCTAAGTCTAATATATCTAAACTTTATCATTTATGTGTTTAGATTAATATTTTATACTTTTATACGTTTATGATTTTTTTTCATCGAGAAATATAATCATTACAATACTTATGTATTACTTATGTAATAATCGTACTTTTGCATTCTTGTGAATCCGTTTAACACTTAAAAATTTAGTGCACTACAACCTTCACATGTGTAAAACACATGGAACATTCCATAATTCAACAGGAAGTTACATCATCTGATTTTCCTGTGGGTCATTCAAAAAAGAAATTTCTTTCAAATCTTTCCTTTCCTTTTTTTTTTTTGTCACAGGGTCTTTAAAAGTACTACCGTTTAAAAGTTACCCAGATTATAGGCTGAACGTATTTTGTTTTAATGTCCTCGTGCCATTTAGCAGGAACGCTTGTTAAGCACATTTTATAAATGTACACTAAATAAACTCCTGTTCATTTCAATCCTCATACACAGAGCAATATGCCAAGCAAAGAAACCTGAAAACAGAGATATTGTTATGGATTAACACACTTTTGAATGGTTAAAGGCCTGTATTTTATATTCAATGTTGAAAATTGATTTAAAACATTTTTATCTGTAAGACGTCACAGAAATTGTAGAATAGCCCTTTTGATCTAAGGGAACGTTCTCTCTCCCTCTTCCTCTTTTTCTCTTTCTCTCTGCCTGTGATGTAGAGCATTCAGTACGAGAAGACGCCCATAACGGATAGAACTATCAGGGGGCATATCAGTTGTCCTGGAACCCCTCCATAATTCTGTTACTGTCTGCTTTGCCTGGAGAGTTGGCCTGGCAGTTACTTAAGCTTCTCCCTGTCCCTGCTGTGCTGCAGGCAGCTCTGAGCATATTTTCTGCATTAGCACGAACGTGTGCCTCCGCCACCGGTTAGATTCTCCTGCCTGATGCACTATAATGACCTACACCAGAAAGTATTCAGCGCACATGGGATGTTGATACTAATGGCAATGGCCTTTTTTGAGCATGTGAGAGACTCTCCATTGAATTCTCTTCTGATGTGGCGGTACTTAAGAACACACTCCGTTTCTCTGTCTGTCTCTCCGTATGTCCACCTGACCTGTTTTCCATTCTCTGGTTTCTATTTGTGTCACAATCAATCACAGACACACCAACACAAGTGGAAAAAAGTCTAGAATAATAGATTGAAGTATGTGAGTCAGACCTTAAGTCGATTGTTAAAAATCAGGATTCAGGAATGCACTGTAATGCCAACATGCTAGATGCTGTTATGTTGTTTGCTTTTGTAATAACGCATAATAACATAATGTATTCTGGCTGTTTTTTCCATGTGACAATCATGACTATGATCAGATTTCAGACGTGATACCAATTCGCCTTCGCATTTGGTGCCTGCTTACGCCTGATAACATTTAGTCTCAGTGATTGAAAATGGATGCATAGAAAGAAATATATGTGTATTCCACATGTCAAAAATTTTAATAGGATGCTATTTATTGTGGTGCTTTGCCCCATATGTTAGAGCTGCAGTCAAGCGTAGTGATTTAATAGTGCAACAAATACAACTGTGCTGCTTTATTGTACTTGGGAACTAGCCAAATGCTAAGCAACCATGACTGTCCTTGACTGAACCACTCTGTATAGTACCTCGGCTCTCATGATCAATGCTCTTTCTTTCTTTCTTTCTTTCTTTCTTTCTTTCTTTCTTTCTGGTTGATTTCAAAAGTACAATATAGTGCTATATAAAGAAACAGAAACAAACAGATCCCTTGACTAAACCATCTGCCATTATATCACCATAGCAATATTTCATAATATATTGTGCACTTCTTGCATAAATATAATAAACATAGGTGTGGGGTGTGAGATTCATGAACGTGAGTTTCTGTGTGTGTCCATATTTTATCTCAGCATGCCTCCATCATTGCCATGTTAAAAGATAAAAGATTCGTTGATCTGCTTTCATTTTTAAGCACACAAAATAACGTCGCATGATATTTATAATCCTAACCGTATGGCAGCTTCTCACTGGAGGAATATCAAGACATACTGGACACATAAACTTATACTTCACCTTCATTTCTTCTGAAGTATTCGCTACAATGTGTATAAATGGACTCTATATAATAAACATATACAATATAAGTCGAAATTTGAGTAATCTGGAGTGGGGTGTTGGGGATGATGTGAATAATGTGGTCTGTGAAAAAAAATACAGCATATCATAGTGATGAAACCTCAGGTCTGATATTCCCTGTCTGATCGATATCTGAAAGCAAGTAAAGAGCAGAAAGCGGCGATGTAAATCTGTGTGGGAATCACACCTCTGGCAGCTCTTATGAGATATTTTAGATACATACTGTATGGTACTTCACTGGTTGTGCATCAATCACATGTCATAGCTCAGGAGTATGTAGAATTGTGCAGTTTATATCTCCTATTCATTGTGGTCTGTTTATCTGAGCATCCAGAATATTTCTGGTAAAGGAATAGTGTATATATAGGGATTACTTGAAGAAATACTACATAAATAGATAAAATATATGCATTTTAAGTCACATAATGAGATAACGTGTGCAGGTTTTAATAATTAAACACACCTGCTAGTCACAGAAGCACGCTAGGCTGATTGATTACATTTATTACTTTGCTCTTCATCAACATAAACCCCTCCAAAAACAGCACTAAACCGTTCTGAAGATTTAGCTTAATGCTATTCTTATTTCCTGACCTACAAGACTAGCAAAAGCACTTCTGCAAGTGGCTCTGGATAAAAAAAAAGTTTGCTAAAGGCTGTAAATGAAACAAAAATCCAGTCATGCATATGATAACACGAGGATAACAGCCTCGAATTGGATCGATCTGGGAAAAAAATTCAGTTGGTGTTTGCTTTATTTTGCTACATGTTGGATGGACCTTCTTCTTCAAGGAGCGTTATACTGTATGCAAATCAAGATCTGCTTTGATATTGTGCACATCCCATGTGTCGGCGGTGATTTCTGATTTTGCTGATGAATTTCCACCACAGTAGGCAATAAGAGATGGTCATAGCAAGGTTTCAGGTTTTAACATCAGCTTGGGGGAAGACGATCGAATAGTAAAAAATATATGAATATTTTATTACCAGACTGTACTCTGCAAAATGTGTGTGTGTGTGTGTGTGTGTGTGTGTGTGTGTGTGTGTGTGTGTGTTGTATAGTACTATATTCTACATCAAATCAATCTCCGCCCATAAACAGGACGACTAAATACCAGCACTGAATATGTATTTGACATATTTTTGGAAGTCTTCAGGAACATATTCTATATCAAGTGCGTTTAGTAGTAGAGAGAAAAATAAAGGTAGAGTTTCTTCACACAAAATGTCTGACTTAAAACTTTTTATTGCACCACCGGTAAAAAAAAAAATTAACTATCAGAAAGGATAAGATGAGATGATTCTCTGTAATGGGCATCGCACAAGAGCACAAGTAGACATAGAGACTAGACCCGAGTGCTCCCAGAATTGGGACCAGGTCTTTGTGGAATGTGATACCACAGGATTCTGGCAGGACTGGGGAATTTCTAAAGACAGAGATGGGCAAAAAAAAGGGCAGATGGTGAGACACAAGAATTTGATTTTTTTTAAATGTATCCAGGCAGAAATATCCAAAGCAGATGCTTTGTACTGGTGATATTCTAAACTTTTGTTGTTGCTTGCCCAAATTTAGACACTTGTTAAAGTCATACCATCTCACGCTTCTGGCTTTAAAAGCATCTTCAGGATAGGAAACCTAGCTTTATCATTCAAATATGGAAAGAGATGTCCTTTGGTTCTGTCTGGCTCTCTTCGCGAGCTGTTCCAAAGATGTCTGGTTAAATGATATAATGTATATGGAATTTCTTGACCCTTTGCATGGTGTCTGTGTATATTTCAGAGAGACAGAATGAAGGAAAGAGCAACACATCCAAGAGTTCCTTCATGCTATGATTAAGTGCTGTGGAGAGCTTTTTAAGTGCCCATCCCTCAGTTACAGTCACCTGGTGTTATATGAGGACAACATTTAGAGAAGGCGGACTAGCAGAATAATACAAAATACACCAAGTGAGTAGAGCTGTTTTAGATTTAGATCCACAATCTCATTAAGAAAATAATAAAGAGAACGTACAGAAGTACATGCAGAAATCATATGCACAAATCATCATTTGTAGATGTCTCTTATTTCTGATTTTAACTGATGTTTTTTTTGTTTTGCTTTTTCAAACAAGGAGATAAATGCTTTAGGGTGTTGACAAGACCGTGGAGTCTTGGCAGTACCTAATGTTCAGCACCCTACAGTGTAAATTGCTCTTGGATCAATTTGAATAATTCAAAGTGTGTTTTTGACCTTTTCCAGAGGTTTCTGTCCTTTTCAGTAGGCCTGCTGAAATCATATTAGAATGTTCTGGATTTCTGTCCTTGAATGCACAAGACATTAAATCAGTTGGTTAAAATTCCACACAGGTTGATCATTACTACAAACACCTTAAATTGTTTGACTTGCAGTCCTGTACAACTGACCAGGATCTAAAAATGTATTGAAAAAAAAATCCTAATCTTTTACTTTTTGTTTATCTTTGAAAAGTAAACAAATGAGAAGTTAATGGAACTCCAAGTCTCAAAAATCTCTCTATTCCGCATTTCGTTCTCCTTTACTCGTTTACTTCATGCTGATTATTGCCTACTTTTTTCTGTGCCTCTGTTTTTTTGTCCTCGAAAGCATTATCTATAGCACAGTTTAAGAAGGAAAAAGCTGACGTGTTGTCCTGAAAAAAAAACATGAGTTTCCACTTGACCCATAGAGCAGTGAAGCCCAATCATTTATGTAATATCATTTGTTTATTTTCCAATTTAAAAACTAATTTACCTTGTCTAGAAGAAATGTACCTGAATAACATGATATACAAATGACTAGCATTGCCTTTGTATACTAATTCACTTACCTTGCTTCACAGAGTTTCATAGTTGTTCCATTCTTTTTTTTTTTCTGTAAATTCCATTTAAACCACATGGATGAATGGTTGATGCAGACATTAAAAGCTGCTCATTTATGGATTTATGAATCAATTTGTTCTGAATATCCAATTTCACAAAATGGCGATATATTAATCCAAGAGAGAAAGTGTTTTTTTTACATAACTCTCTCTCTCTCTCTCTCTCTCTCTCTCTCTCTCTCTCTCTCTCTCTCTCTCTCTCTCTCTCTTACCTGTAGGCTATTTCTCTCTGTTTCTGCTTGTCAGAATTAGGTTTGCTTTTGTTTAGACATACTTAAGGAAATTTATAAAAGATCCCAGATTTCCTCGTTATGATCACTGGTTAAGCATCAGGCTGGGAGCCTTTTATCAAGCTTCTCTAAATTCCAAGCTCAAATGAAGACTCTTCACGGACCCGAGTTCAATTTGTACAGGGCTTTAATCAAATTCTTTTTTTTTTTTTGCACAGTTCATCATTTTCTCTACTCTATTTTCCACTGATTTTATCAATGTTGAAATGACTAGCCTAAAGCTTTTTTTTTTTTTTAAAAAAAAAGACCACTTCAGTCCTTTATTTCTCCATAAAAACAGCACTCATTATGCAGCCAAGCAGGAAAGATGGGGTGCGTGGTCTGGTGGGTAACAGATTTAGAGGTCTGGCTGATGCCCAAATCTTAAAGAAAAAAAAACAGGACTGCTGAATTTCACATTCAATACTACTACTAAGGCCTGTTCTGCAGTTTCTTTGATTTCACTTGCACATGAAGAGCAAGTGCATGTATACTGTATATATATTATATTATATTATATTATATTATATTATATTATATTATATTATATTATATTATATTATATTATATTATATCAATCCTTCCTTCAAAGGTTCTTTATATGGAAATATGTGGCATTTCAATGTAAAAGCCTTCAGGAACGCTTTTCCTTTTATTTCACTGTAGTGTTTTGTACTGTAGAGAATAATTAATTAATGATTTAATAATAAATAAACCAAAATCTATCTATCTATCTATCTATCTATCTATCTATCTATCTATCTATCTATCTATCTATCTATCTATCCAGCTATCTATCTATCTATCTATCTATCTATCTATCTATCTATCTATCTATCTATCTAGTTTGTTTAAAATAAAATGGTACTACAAAAAATATCATGATAGTGTTTGAATTCAGATGTATGCTATTACTTATTAAGTGTTTAATTAATACTTGATCTAGGAGCTATGATGGCTTTATGTCTGATTAGAGTAAGTGTTCAGTGTGAAGGAATGAAAAGCTCAATCGAGAGCAGTCACCTTCCCAGAGGGAGTTCTAAATATGACCACATGATGTGTCTGGCCGTTAACACAGATAGACGAAAGGCAATACTGAAACAGTACCGAGCTCAGATAGGTGACGGTGGTAAAACCAGCACTCACAGCTTGCTATGTGTCTTGCAGGGTATTGCTACCCAAACTAAAAATATTTCAGTGACGGCCACCCTATGGCATGATATCTCTAAGCGAGATAAACAGCTTTGATTTCACTCCTAGGGTTTCTGTCTAGCCTGCCTCATAGTACTTAGAGATTATCTGGGGAAAAAGCAGAAGCTTTAAAAAAACTTCAGGAATATATATATATATATACACGTATCTCCAGTGTTCCTTCAAAATTTATTCATGAAAACTTTCTCTGCAAAATAGTCAAACAGGTGCTGTTTTTCAGTGGGGTTCAAAATGCCAGTCAGTAGGTAGAAATATCTGGGTGAAATATCAGGGTCTGTACAAACATTCTGTGCGCTTAAACATCATTAGGAAATCAGCCGACAGGGGAATGGATTCTCTTTACTGACCAGAAAGAACAAACACATGCTATATATATATATATATATATATATATATATATATATATATATATATATATATATATATATATATATATATATATGTATACACACACACGTGCCTAATATATATATATATATATATGTATACACACACACAGCAGAAGCCTAAAAGCACGATTTCTCATTAAAAACAATACAATCAGCAACAACGTGAATGAAATATAGAATCTATTTTTACTATTTATATGAAGTTTAGAATTTCTTAGTATATTCTATGTTTCCTTCTTTTGCTTTAATGACTTGAGAGCTGACAGAGACTCAACAGTTTTGTACAAAATCTGATGCTCCATGTTTTATCAGAGTATCTTCTGAACACGTGTGTCATTAGATGGATAAGTCTCCAAGAAAATCAGACTTTTTGGACAACAGACATGACATGATTAATATCACAAATTAGATTAAATTGAAAGTGATAATTAAATACAAATAGCTAGTAAACTAACAATATTTCAGTGACCGAAACCCTATGGCATTATATCTCTAAGTGAGGTAAACAGCTTTGATGTCACTCTTAAGGTTTCTCTCTAACTTGCCTCATAGTACTTGAATATTTTTGGGAGAAAAGCATAATGTTTAAAAAAATAATAATAATAAAACACCACCACCACCACCACCACCACCAACAACAACAACAACAACAACAACAATAATAATAATAATAATAATAATAATAATAATATATATATATATATATATATATATATATATATATATATATATATATATATATCCATTGTATATTTTATGTGCAACATCAATTACAAGAGGCTGCACCTTTCATTTTAAAAAAGGTTTGCACATTTCTAAAACTTTTTTATTTCTAGGCTAAAATTAATAAATAAAAAAACAGATTTTCAGTGAAGTCTCAGACTTCTGGATACCGTAAAAAAGTGTATATTCTCACTGGAACAGTTGAAAAAAAACATTCTCAATACGCACCATTTATTATCTTTTTTCCAATCACAGAGAATTATTTTGAAGTACCCAAGTACACAGAATGAGTCATTTGTGGAGAGTGAAAAAGCAGATGTATTTTCAGAATTTTCAGAAGTGTTACATCTCAGTGTGGGTATTTATTCAAAGAAAATATAGAAAGGGCCTTATGTCTTCATATGTATTATTAAAACCCACTGTTATTCTGATCCCAAATCTGATAATACTGTAGGTTTCATGCCATAATAAATTATTTCTATATATTATTTTGCTTCTGCATGTTCGTTGTGGGAAGTTTTGTGTGTAGAAAATACATTATGAGAAAAAGTAAATAGGATTCATGTTGTACTATTTAGCCATCTTAATGTTTACAGTTTTTAGATTTTACAATTTTAAACATTTGTATGTTAATTCAGTCTGTATTAATGGTTGTTTTGGTAAAGATCTTTTTCATGTACTAATAAAAGAGCAGAATATGTCGTGTGTATGTCCACTGTAAAAATATGGTACGAAGTCCGGTAGGTATTACTGAGGTCCGGTCCTGTCTAAAAACTGCATCTGTGGTTGTGGGTTTTCATTCCAACCCAGCAGGAGCTGCACCTGATCCCAATTGTGTAATGAATTGCTGTCTGTCCACAAATAGCTAATGAGTTGTATCAGGTGTTCTTGTGCATAGTTGGAATGATTTTAGTTGGATTGATGTTGGGGTCTGGTCAACAATTTAAAGTACGTATTAATAGTAGACTTGCATGAACTTTTAACTAGCAAATTTTAATGTAAAGTTTCTGACAGCATTTTATATTTGGGCAATGTTTATAATTGATAATTGGATTTATAGATTACATTGGTTTAATCTATCTTTTTTAAACGGTTTAATTATGTTGTATAATTATGATTTAGCAGCAGTCTGATGCAGAGAGCACATTATAGAGAGTAAATGTGAAGGAGTGGGGGTCAGATTTTACTAAAATCACACCTAAATAGGTTTTGCTCTGGTATGTATGATTTTTACATCAAGCTGGATGCGTATGTAATTAGTTAAATTTGAAGCAATGTTGCACTATGAGAAATTGTACCACATGTTGCAAGAGTGTTTACAACTTGAAATGTCGTCCTAGAATGTCTAGGGAATTGTAATAATAAACTGTAAATAAATAATAAATAATAATAAACTGTGAATATACACACACACACACACACACACTCTCTCTCTCTTTATGTCTGTCTCTCTCTCTCTCTCTCTCTCTCTCTCTCTCTATCTATCTCTCTTTCTTCCCCTCTCTCTGTATCTCTCTCTCTCTTTCTCTCTCTCTGTCTTTCTCGCTCTCTCTTTCTGTCTTTCTCCCTCTCTCTGTCTTTCTCCCTTTCTCTCTCTCTCTCTCTCTCTCTCTCTCTCTCTCTCTCTCTCTCTCTCTCTCTCTCTCTCTCTCTCTCTAAAGATGGGGTTGTCAAACTTTCTTCCCCCACAAGAAATAAATAAGAAAAAAGTTATCTAAAAACTTGAAATAAATAAATAAATAAATAAAATAAAATAACAAAAATCATAAGGATTCCCTTTGGTTACTGAGGTTATGGTAATCCATTGCATTATTTCATAAATCAATAGAAGACCAACGTTTCTCTCTCTCTCTCTCTCTCTCTCTCTCTCTCTCTCTCTCTCTCTCTCTCTCTCTCTCTCTCTGTGTGTGTGTGTGTGTGTGTTAATAATTGTTGATTGTGGTTTAAACCCAGAGACAGGACCCTACTATCTACTAGATCAACAAAATAACAAAGCAAGTCTGCTGGAGCTGCTATCTTCCTTTCATATTCACATGCTATATCAAAAACATCAAAATAATTCATAATTCATAGATTAAGTAGATTTAATCACATAAAAAAAGGAAAGTTACGCATTTAGATGTTTAACTGTATATATAGATTTTTTTTTGCTTGTACTCATCATGAATGAAGCACTGCACAGTGCTGGAGGTGAAACGGTGTGTCTGGCCCTTTAAGAGCGCGCGCTCTGGGGTGGCGCTTCCCTTCGCCACTGCTTCTTGATATTAATAGTGTTTGGTGTCTTGAAAGTGACGTAATGCTCGGAGTCTGAGGTCCTGACATGCGATAACGTTTCTGATAAAGAACCGAGATCACTGCAATCAGACCAGCGTTATTTTTTTTAAAAGCCAGACGTTTTAAAGACTAATAATATTAATAATAAACACATTCACACTGATTTTCAGTTGCACAGGATCAAGTCTTTATCTTTATATCCCTACAAACAGAAAAAAAACAAAGACATATTCCCCGAGATCAACAAACAAACACAAAAGGGCGGTTCACGGTTTACGCCAGAAAGGGCCACCGTCTTTTCAGAGCACAAAAAAAGGCAAATGCATTTTTAAATCAACAGGTAAGGATGATGTTTATAAGAGAATCAATGAGCGTCTCGCGCACAGCACCGAAGCCGCGGCACGCGCGCTCGCAGTCGCTCCTTTTCATCGCGAATGTTATGTAATGGTCAGAAGGAGGACTAATGGGATTTCGGTGGCGTGTTACTTTGCAGCGACACGCAGGAAAGAGGCAGATTCGGGTTGTTTTCTGGGGGGCTGTTGTTTTATCGGGTCTAAACGCGTGAGATATTGCAGCACGAGCGGCTCCGGCAGCAGCAGCAGCAGCACGAGCAGCAGCAGGGTCACGTTCAGGCACGAGGACGAAAACAGCACGAGCTCCAGTAGGTTTGACTCCTTCTTTCCTTCTCGTTATTTTTCTTTACGCACCAAAATGAGTCCGTTTGACGTCTTTCCGGCGTTTGTTTAACACGTAACACGAGGGTTAACAACACGCGGAGGTATTTAATCGGTGTCGCGTTGCTTTGTTATAAGTATTTTGTGCTTTATTTGTGAACATTTCCCTGAGTGTGATGTGCTAGTTTGTGCACCGCAGCATGGACGCCTCTGGGCTGCTTATTGTGTCGAAGGGAAACGGACAGGATACTTGTAAGATGCTTATTAAGTCGGTAAAGTCGGCTTTGGGGATGTTTTTGGTGTGTAAACGATGCGTTTAACGCTCTTTAACGCTTAGCGCCCAACTTGAGAAACTTTCCGTAACTGATGTAAGATAAGAAAGCGCGTAGGCATGGCAACGTGCGCGAGCTTCGAGGCTCGAGACCATTTACCCTGCTGTGAAGAGACAGCTTTGTTTTTTTGTTTTGTTTATTACTAAACTACTTTTAAAATGAAATACTTTTAAACTTTATTAGTATTATTATTTTACTGAGGTTTTTCTGTTTTTTTTGTTTGGGTTACCGTTAGTGACTAAAGTTTTCTTGTAATTCACTGTTGTAGGATTCTTTCAGCTTGAGATGGAGAAGTTTCTAGAAGTTTGAAAATAAAACTGTACAAATGTCACACTTGTAAATACACGATTTGAGTTTTATGTCGGTTGTGGTTTTTTTTTTTTATAAAGCTTCCCTTATACTTTGGGGCACTGTTGTGCTGTTCACAAACTGGGACCATCAGGATTTGATCCTAAAGTAACTTCAAGTGTTTTAGAAAAGAGAGAGCTTCAGAGCTAAAAGCTAATTTGTTGACACCTTCAGGATTTTTCACATCTACTATATTTTCACCTAATTTATAGTAACTACATATGTAACTACACACAGGAGACAAAGTTACATTTGCTTTTGCTGTAACTTTTCTTGAAGTGGTCTTTCATTGTTTTCTTTTTTTTTTTTTTTTTACTGCCTTTAAATACACACCATCATTATTGGTAAAGTGTGTAAGGGAAATCTAGTGTTTTACTTTAAACTGGAATAAAAAATCACACGCCTTTTTTTTTTTTTTTTTTTTTTTTTTTTATTTTTACTTTAAATCAGAACCCACATCTGATTGTCATGACACAAAATTCCCAGGCTGCTTCCAGTAGACGTCTCGGGCTGTTTCCTGTAAGCCGAGACAGCAGCCACTCTGAGGCGGTCTGGAAATGATGCGCCTTCGGCCTGCTGCGAGGCTGCTTTCTTGTCAGTGAAAGTTTCTTAATGACAAAGGCCTGTGAAAAGCAACGACGCTCATCATTCAGAGAGGAGCAGAGAGACTCACAACTGTAAACAAAAGTTTCAGATAGCGTCAGAGAGGATCCTCTGCTGTGTCATCGGTATTGTTCTGTAGTCACAGCTGTGCCAGCTTCACATAACCTGTGTGTGTGTTGTGAATCTTACACTAATTCTTTTTCTTTTATACTTTTTTGCTAGTTCAGCTGGTGAAGTGTTATTGCCCTGAGACTACTTTTCATTCTCTTAGTTCTATTGTTTATTTATTTATATATGTGTGTATATATATATATATATATATATATATATATATATATATATATATATATATATATATATATATATATAATGTGTATATATATATATATATATATATATATATATATATATATATATATATATATATATATATATATATATATTCCTCTTAAAGTTTGTCTTTTCGAATAACCTATTGTTGATATTTTGTCCTTAATGATTGGCTGCCTGCGCTGAGATCTGTTCATCGTGCTGACTTGCCTTTTGAAAGAAGAGAAGAAAAAGATTTGTGTGAGTTGTCTGATAAGAAGTGTTTGAAGTGATTGAAACGGTCGAGGTAGATTTCAAATGTAAATGGGTGCGCATCTGTGAGCCCTTTGGGCGGGATGCAATAGATCAGCGCTGTATAGCGAGAACTTTACGGCTGACAGATGAATTTGGGCCTCGGCGTTTGGAGAAAGCACCAGCGGGGGGGCTTGCATTTGTTCTACACGGCTTTTGAGTTTGCACAACTTCTTTTTTGGACTGGATTCTTATCACAGCAAGATGAGCCTCACACTCTTGTCTGTTCCCTGCAGATTCATGTGTGTGTGCTGCTGAATGAGAAGCCTGTTGAGAGAAAGAAGCGTTCAAGGTTTTTTTTTTTTTTTTTTTTTTTTTTGAGAAATAGGTACAATTGGCCTATTAAGTTTTGGTCTTGACAGTGATAGAGAAAACACAGATTAATCTCATTAATCCAGTGTTTTCTTGTCTCTGCATGAATGGATTTGTAAGTGGTTGTTATGTATTATGCCTTTTAATAATTAACATAATTTTCGTTTGTGTATTTGTGTTTCTAATCTGCAATTAAAAAGATTTACACACAAAGAAACTACAGATGCTGATAAAGTACTAAACAAGCACCAATATTTCAACTTGCATGATTAAAATGCGGTCTTGATAGGAAATAAATATATATTTCTCAATCCTTCCTAAATATTGTGTGTAAATATACTTCAGGGTTTTAAATGCACTGTTTCTCAGCGGTCGGCAAACAGAAACAACTACAATAAGTTATTTCTAAAAATTAGTGGTGTAACTTCCGAATGAATCATTGATGCTTTTTTTTAGCACATCTTTTTTTCTCTCTCTCTCTGTGATTGTTTAAACCCCTGTGTGCTGTGGTTAGGATACTCAGATAGCAGATAACGGAAACTTGATTTTCGGTAAATGTCTTTTACACTGAGGTTTACGGAGAAATACCAGAGCTCTGTGGTTAAAACTTTTAAAAATGACACAATTGAGTCATCTCTTTTGGTTCTTTAACAGCATGAGTCATAGTTTAAGCTAGTTTTATTTTTCATTAATCTTGATTTTCTGTTTCTTAATAGCATTTGATGTTTTTGCGACACGTTGTCGCCTGCGTTCGCTGCCGTAACAGTTTGTTGTGTAGTGAGATTTTGCTGAAGGGAAATGCGGCTTAAATTCAAAGATCTCGTTTTTTGACCTGAGCTGACGTTGAGAGCAGCTTTGGGGGATCTTCATATTCATCTCTGGAGGTAATTCAGAAGGTGACTCTGATACAGAATCTGATTGATTTAGAGCAGTTTGAACTTCTTTAATAAATTTATTTGCTCCATTTTTTTTTTGTCACTCAGTTGCTGATTTGGACCTTTTTCTTGGTGCTGTATTATTTTCACTGCTCCATTACGTTTGTGTGTGTTTTTAATGCGTTTTCAGTCTCCAGTGGCTTGATTTCCTAGAGTGTACATTTCTGTGTAAATATATAGATGTGTTTAGGCTTTACTTTCGGGGAGCTAAGTGTCTCGCCTTGTAAACAACGCCTTCAACAGCTTTATTGTTATTTGTTATAAAGACTAGAGTCCCTACATATTCACTACATATGAAAAAAAGTAGTGAGTATAGTGATGAGTTTTTATTTTTTTTTTGGTCAGAATTTTGCACTGTAGAAAACCCAGCATGAAGGTTGTGCATGTATTTAATGGACGAAAGTCTTAAATCGGACAGCAGCAGTGTTGTGAGTACAATGGGTCTGTATGTTGGGTAGATTTTAATGGACTCGTTTTCAATACCATTTTTCTTTGAGAGCCGATTTGAGAGGCGCCCCGCATTAATCGCCTCCGCACTGCGCTCTCGCCGAGCGTTTGGGAAACTTTAGTAAACTTCTGGAAGTACCTGCTCCTATCTGTTTGACCTCGCTGTAGCAAAATCCGTGCCATCACGTCGCACGGCCTCGACTCCTCCGGAACAGTGATGAGTCAGTTTAGCCTTCTCCGCTCAGCGATGGTGTGTGTTCTCTTACCGCACATTTTCAGTTTTCCTTTTCTCTCTCTTTCTCTTACACCCCCCTCCCCTCCTCTTGTCTTTGTGGTCGAGTGTTCCTTTTCCATCTGTGTGGTCTGGAGGCTTGTGTTGTGGCTATAGCATAGGCTTCTACATTGTTCAAGACAGGTCGGACAGAATGAGTCGGAGCGAAGGAGGAGTTGGAGGGAGGACTGGAGGAGTTTTCCTTGAGAATGTTTGTTTTCCTGTTTCCAATTTGGTCGGCCAGAGGGCCTGTTCTGTCAGAGCTCCCATTCACGGAACCTGCTGCGAGGATGCCTGACTACGCCATACACAACCGCCTGCGCTCTCTGGATGTTTATTGCGGTCTCTGTGTTGCATTTATCACAGTGATGCTCTTTGAGATTATCCAAAGTTGTTGTTCTCCGTTTGCCCGTCATATGGTAATCCTTACGGTAGGCCGCACAGATTTCCTTTCCGTGGTGTGTGTGTAGGAGTATGTGTGAGCAGGCATGTGTGCACGTATTGTATATTGTGCACTTAAATCAGTGTATTTTGTGTGATTGTGTGTGTTATGTAGTTTATCATCTAATTTGTGTTTTGTGTCTGTGTGTTTGGAGTCAGGCTTTGCAGTAATTGAGAAGAGATAGCAGTGTGATGTGGCCCCAGACTCTCACCCAGGATCATCTGTGAGAACTTCTAAAGAGGACACTAGAGAAGGACACCGGGTTTTGTGAGAATCGAATGTGGAGACAGGACGCCAGAAGTGAACTCTGCTCACATTAACGGAAACAATGGAATAAATCGGAAAGCAGCATGGACGTGGAATAAGGGATATCTCAGAGGCAGGGCAAGGGCTTTGGATGTTCTGCCAACTCTGAAATCTGCCTCCTGTGGACGTGGTGCTGATAATGCTCTAACCCAATGCTCAGCAGAGGTATGTACATGCATCATTACATGCTAGGAAATTAGAGGAATGTTACTCGGCATGTCTCGTTCTGTAAAAAGACCAGCGACTGCTGGCTTTCTCTCGCGTGCACGCGACTTACGGCAAGAACCAACCCACCAACCAAAAAAAAAAATCTTTTATTTCACTATACGTGATTATCATGGCAGGCTGAACTGTCTTCGAGTAACACGAGCCTCTCCTGGCTGTGCGAAATTTCTCACGCTCACTTCTATCCAGCCATCATGTTTATAACTCCACCACCTTTCATCCTAAATAGATTATTTTCACTTTCCGTCATGTTTTGCTTTTAAGTCAGATGTAATAAGATGTAATTATATAGGTCACCTTATATAGCTTTAGTATTTTCCAGTCTAAACTGCGAACACGTTATTTCCATAAGTGGAAAAAACATAGCATGGTATTTAACATGACCCGTGCATTTAGCATGACAAATATACGTGACATCTTGATTACACGAGTTTGTCTGTGTTGTGAACCGTTTCCCAACACGAACTGGCGTCTCGCTGTCATTACGTTTGGTGATATGATGCATATTTAACACCTGACTTTTTTTCCCCTCTTCATTTGGAAGTCTATTGTGCTTGCATGCCATTTTTTTTAATCTATTTTATTAAAAATGAAATGTCATAAATCTTAAGCACAGTTGCGAACCTTTTCCTTCATACGTGTAAAAGTCATTCAGAGATTTGGACATTCTGTCAATTTCAAGTTTTGCAGTTTAACCTGTTGGCTTTTGTATGCATGTGTTTCTGTGCAAATGCAACCAGTGTAGAAACCCAGTCATCTTATATTAGCTTCTGCAAACCTACTATACAGTCTCGAATTTTCACCCGGAGCCGATTCTAAATAAAGCAATATGAAAAAAGTTCACAGTCGACTGCTTTCCTCCGGTGCGGACGTGCATATTAAACGTCCCGTAATGAGCTGCAATTACCAGATCCTCACTTTGTTAACGCTGCAGAAATAGAGGCTTCACTCATGTGCCATGCGATTTCAGCAGATTAGTCTAATGTTAAACATATGCCTTTTTTTTTTTTCAGACCGGCGTTCAAATTTTTTGACATTTTTTTTTAACGCTCGGAATTACTTCTCATGGTCCTGACTGAGAAACAGGCTTTAGCAGATGCTTTTGTTAAGCCTTGTGAGTTGTGCAGGGATACTGAGAAGGAATATCAAGATTAACCCTCCACAGAGTTCTCGCTCACGCAGCCTCACGCAGCCCCACAAAGGCTCAAAGGTCAAAGGTGACCTGACATCTTTAACTACTAAGATGAAGGCTTAGAGGCCCCCGGTATCTCCTGTTGAATGGCATTGTGCTTTTTTTTCAATTGTCAAGCAGTAAATCTTTGATATTTTTCCTGTCAATCACTGTCTTGTTTTTGTTCCGACGCGAACACTCTTTCACAAGCTGCGAGAAGTAATTCAGCTTTAAGGCGGCATGAAATTTCCATTTTCCTCCGAGACTTAGCTTTCAGTTTTACTTTTTTGAAGGTGAGAGAGATTTTACTTCGTCAAAATTAATGTCGGCTTACGTAACAAACTTATTCTAGAGTTTTTTTTTATGGTAGAAAGTAAAAAAGTATTGTACTGAATGTACTGAAGTGAAAAGAGCAGGCACTTTTGATAAGCCTTTGTTTTCTTACATGCTTGTGAAAGTCTTAAACTTTACAAAAATAAAGCAACCAAGCAAAAAGATTTGGGCAGCTGTTTAGCCTGCTATGTTTCTGTCGGGGTCTAGACTCACTTCTAGGTCTGAGATTGTGAGTCATTTTTATAATTTCTAGCCATGATTCGAGTACTTGACTGAGGATTTGTTTTGTATGCTTAAGACTGCACTGGATTTGTGCCTTCTTTATCCTTTGCTGTGTATTTCGTGGCCAGATGTGTTTTGTTCTTTTCTCTATAAAAATTTTGCTCCTCTGTGAGTCAGTATGTGTGACATATTGTCTGTAACCTTGAGCTGTAAAAAGTGCTCCACATGCCTTGCTGTGACAGAATTGAGGGTCAGCGCGAAGTTCCGTAAAATTCACTTTTACCATCTGAAAAATTCATTTACAAATCTTTACAAATCTTCGTTTGGCTTGTCGATGAGGTTTTCAGCTATTTCCGGGTGAGATTTCTGGACAATCTGTTTGTGTGTGTGTGTGTGTGTGCGTGTGTGTGTTGCAATGCCATGGTAGTAGGCGAATGGCAGAATATAATAATGTAGTGAGCTGTCAAGTCTTCACTTCATTGTAGTTTGGATATGAAAGTCTGTTTCATCCGTATTTCAGGTTGGAACACCGGGCTTTTAGTTAACCAGTTAAGCCGTCAGGACGCAGAGTCGTCACTCGTCAGCGCGAATCTTAATGAGCCGGCGACTATTCTGTAGTTTACCTCTTCTGCTAACAACCCGGGACTGGAGGAAGTGAAATAAACATGAAGTTTATGACAGTAGTGAGGGCTGGTTGGCTATGTAGATATTGTGAACAGAGTGAACCTGCTGAAGAGGAAAGAGGAGAAAGCTGCATCTGCCAGCCAATTATGCCCACGTTCTCCCTCCTCGCAAGCCACCTTCTCCCCCTAATCCCAAACCCAGCGTCCAAATAACATAATTAGATAGAGAAAATAAAAATGATCTCGGGCCGCTGATAGAACGCGAGATAAAGGAGCAATTCATTGCGTCGCAATGGTTGACTGCAGCCCTGTTGTTTTTAGTGGATTGTTTCCGTGAGGCCTGTAGCATATGGTGGTGGAAAAAGGGCCATGAAAAGGGGCTATAGAAGAGGGGGCTGGACGCAGCGGAGCTGCAAAAACAAAACGCTGTGAATCGACCCTGGCTAAATGGAGGGGTAATGGCGAACACCACATACTCAGGAGTTGTTTATTTAAAAAGCCAAGCTGCATTAATCAACGTCTTCATCACTGGCTCTGGCAGAGTGAATAATGTGCTTTTTTTTTTTCCACACCCTGGCTTTTTTTTGTTTTATTTTATTTTCTAATGCAAAATGTAATATTAACACTACTCAAAACCACATTTTTTCACACTTTGACTGATGGCTGTGCAGCGTCTACCATGGAGCCCACACTGTGCCGCTGCACTGCAGAACTGTTAATTTGGTGTAAACTTTCTGGTTTTCAAAAAAAAAAGATGCAGCTTGATTTGCCTGTCGCAAAGGCGTCCGTTTCAGCGCTGTCGTGACTGAGCAATCAACTGGCTTGCACAGGATGATCACTGGTTGGGATATTTGCCTTCCCTCTTTTCTACCCTGCTTAGTAACCTGTTGTTGAAAGCCCTGGTGTGTGAACTTACGTTCTTTTTGAATGGTAAACTGAGGAGAGTGTCATGTATCCTGGCCGTGGCTTTGGCAAACGGAAACAAGGACCTTTAAAGATCTCCCCATTTGTTTAGCTGAATCCCCAGAGACTTCCAATCCCCGACCCCCTTCTCCTGAGGCTATCAGATGTTTCCCTTCTACAAGGAGGGCAATTCACAAATCTAGGTGTTGTTACAACATGGACGAGGCAACAGGCATCGTGTCAGACAACGGTGCGGCTTGCTGTAAAGACCGCATTGCTCGGCTGATTAAGGGGATCAGATAAAGGTTTAACAGGAGAGGAGCCCTTCTTTCTAACATAACAGGCCACTGTTCCTTTTATAAATGTGACTGTGGTTACAAGCAGCTTGAAGTGTTCTTTGATTGGACCTCAACCAGAATGAGGAGTTTCTGTTTGTTTCAGTGCAAAGGTACAAAAGTACCTTTCTGAAAAAAATGATTGGACTTATTCTTCTTAAGCTCTCGCAGACCTCCAGCTAGCCAACTATGGTCTTCCTTCCATCTTCTCATAGCCATCAGATAGGCATCAGCCTGGAGGAGAAGAAGGTTATGGATACTCTACTTTGTAAAACACAACAGCAGAGTGTCAAACCGGCCTATCCCCGTCTCCTGGTCTGAACCCTGCAGGCTGCACTTTGTCTCTGTCAGGGTGGGGGGGAGACGGAGAACGAGGAGCTCGGCAGACCTCCCTCCTCTCCTCTCGCAGCTGAAGAGTTATAGGCCACGGAGCAGAGCCCAGAGCCAGTCCCCCGGCCATGGCGCTCGCCACAATCAGCACCTATTATGGTCAACGGGCCCAGGGGCCTGTCAGGTCCCGCTGCCTTTTTGATTCACCGCTCGCCTCAGATTCCGCCCGCAGTCCCCGGCCTTTTCTTCACTGTGTCCTCAACTTCCAGATAGCAGATAAAATATCCATAAACAGCACTTGAAAGAGAATGTAAATGTTTATAGGCTTCCTGCAAGACTTATCTGATATTGTTCTTATTTATACGTCAGGGCTTGTACATTTCGAGGCGGACGGGACCGGCCCGAATCGGAGCCAAATGACTTTAAGTGCTGCCTCGGTGCAGCTATTGCCAGCGGGGGAGGTTTTTAAGTGGACAGTTGGACGATGGAGGAGCTAGCCGGTGACACCAGGATGGAAAGAATGCATAGACAATACAACACTGATTCCTTTCAGCTCCCCGTCACAGCTGCCAAGCGATCGGCAACATTTCACCTTGCGAGGCACGCTAACTGCAGCTTAGTGTGTGTGCACGAGTTTTCCCCAGTCACACAAGCAGAAAAGTCATTTTCTGGCCTTTTTTATTTCAGTCTAGTTATTATACATGTTGGTCACATCAGGCTAAAATGTATGCTACTTCAAGCTCAAGCTCAAATCCACACCAATTTCTCAGAGAGTTGAGCCGTGCAGTAAATCAGCGCCGCGTACCCGGAGTGCTCCTGCTAACTGCAGCATGCAGATTGCCTGGGTGGGAGACAGTGCTGTCGAGAGCAGGGTGTTGACGTAGGCGGAAGGATCACACTATAATGTTGCCATTAATCTCAGATCGATGAGTCGGTACATGTCCTGAGCCTGGAGAGCTCCACTCACACTAAGAGGCACGGTACAAACCCAAATGGATTTCTCTCACACACACACACACACACACACACACACACACACACACACACACACACACACATTTGCAAACACACACATACGCAAACACGTTTCTCATTACTTCCGGAATAATTTAATTTGAACCAGGGCTTCCTCTCATGCATAGTTGATGGCATGTATTTACTTGTAAACAGTAATTATAGTGTCTGAGATATGAATCATCAATACAAGACAAATATAACAAAGAAACACCCTAAAAAAACACGAAATGTGCTGGTTACATAACATTGCATATCCCTGTGTGTGTGTGTGTTCATGCCTATATATATATGTGTGTGTGTGTGTGTGTGTGTGTGTGTGTGTGTGTGTGTGATTGTCTATACATGTTTGAGTGAATGTGTGAGTGAATGTTTTGTACATACATGCGTGTGTGTGTTTGTTTATAGATGCGTGTGTGTGTTTGTCTATAGATGCGTGTGTGTGTTTGTCTATAGATGCATGTGTGTGTTTGTCTATAGATGCGTGTGTGTGTTTGTCTATAGATGCGTGTGTGTGTATGTCTATAGATGCGTGTGTGTGTATGTCTATAGATGCGTGTGTGTGTATGTCTATAGATGCGTGTGTGTTTGTCTATAGATGCGTGTGTGTTAGTCTATAGATGCGTGTGTATGTATGGATGTTTGTGCGGTGTGTGTTTATGTCTATAGATGTGTGTGTGTGTTTATGTCTATAGATGTGTGTGTGTGTGTTTATGTCTATAGATGCGTGTGTGTGTGTTTGTCTATAGGTGTGTGTGTTTAGGTCTATAGGTGTGTGTTTAGGTCTATAGATATGTGTGTGTGTTTAGGTCTATAGATATGTGTGTGTGTTTAGGTCTATAGGTGTGTGTTTAGGTCTATAGATATGTGTGTGTGTTTAGGTCTATAGATGTGTGTGTGTTTATGTCTATAGATGTGTGTGTGTGTTTATGTCTATAGATGTGTGTGTGTGTTTATGTCTATAGATGTGTGTGTGTGTTTATGTCTATAGATGCGTGTGTGTGTTTGTCTATAGATGCGTGTGTGTTTGTCTATAGATGCGTGTGTGTGTTTGTCTATAGATGCGTGTGTGTGTTTGTCTATAGATGCGTGTGTGTTAGTCTATAGATGCGTGTGTGTATGGATGTTTGTGCGGTGTGTGTTTATGTCTATAGATGTGTGTGTGTTTATGTCTATAGATGTGTGTGTGTTTATGTCTATAGATGTGTGTGTGTTTATGTCTATAGATGTGTGTGTGTTTATGTCTATAGATGTGTGTGTGTGTTTATGTCTATAGATGTGTGTGTGTGTTTATGTCTATAGATGTGTGTGTGTTTATGTCTATAGATGTGTGTGTGTTTATGTCTATAGATGCGTGTGTGTGTGTTTGTCTATAGGTGTGTGTGTTTGTCTATAGGTGTGTGTGTTTAGGTCTATAGGTGTGTGTGTTTAGGTCTATAGATGTGTGTGTGTGTTTAGGTCTATAGATGTGTGTGTGTGTTTATGTCTATAGATGTGTGTGTGTGTTTATGTCTATAGATGTGTGTGTGTGTGTTTATGTCTATAGATGTGTGTGTGTGTTTATGTCTATAGATGCGTGTGTGTGTTTATGTCTATAGATGTGTGTGTGGGTGTGTGTTTGTCTATAGGTGTGTGTGTTTTAGGTCTATAGGTGTGTGTGTTTTAGGTCTATAGATGTGTGTGTTTAGGTCTATAGATATGTGTGTGTGTTTAGGTCTATAGATATGTGTGTGTGTTTAGGTCTATAGATGTGTGTGTTTAGGTCTATAGATATGTGTGTGTGTTTAGGTCTATAGATGTGTGTGTGTTTAGGTCTATAGATGTGTGTGTGTTTAGGTCTATAGATGTGTGTGTGTGTGTTTAGGTCTATAGATGTGTGTGTGTTTAGGTCTATAGATGTGTGTGTGTGTGTTTAGGTCTATAGATGTGTGTGTGTGTTTAGGTCTATAGATGTGTGTGTGTGTGTGTTTAGGTCTATAGATGTGTGTGTGTGTGTGTGTGTGTTTAGGTCTATAGATGTGTGTGTGTGTGTTTAGGTCTTTAGATGTGTGTGTGTGTTTAGGTCTATAGATGTGTGTGTGTGTGTGTTTAGGTCTATAGATGTGTGTGTGTGTGTGTTTAGGTCTATAGAAGTGTGTGTGTGTTTAGGTCTATAGATATGTGTGTGTGTGTTTAGGTCTATAGAAGTGTGTGTGTGTTTAGGTCTATAGAAGTGTGTGTGTGTTTAGGTCTATAGAAGTGTGTGTGTGTTTAGGTCTTTAGAAGTGTGTGTGTGTTTAGGTCTATAGATGTGTGTGTGTGTTTAGGTCTATAGATGCGTGTGTGTGTGTTTAGGTCTATAGATGTGTGTGTGTGTTTAGGTCTATAGATGTGTGTGTGTGTTTAGGTCTATAGGTGTGTGTGTGTGTGTTTAGGTCTATAGATGTGTGTGTGTGTGTTTAGGTCTATAGATGTGTGTGTGTGTGTGTGTTTAGGTCTATAGATGTGTGTGTGTGTGTGTTTAGGTCTATAGATGTGTGTGTGTGTGTGTGTTTAGGTCTATAGATGTGTGTGTGTGTGTGTGTGTTTAGGTCTATAGATGTGTGTGTGTGTGTGTGTGTTTAGGTCTATAGATGTGTGTGTGTGTGTTTAGGTCTATAGATGTGTGTGTGTGTGTTTAGGTCTATAGATGTGTGTGTGTGTGTGTTTAGGTCTATAGATGTGTGTGTGTGTGTGTTTAGGTCTATAGATGTGTGTGTGTGTGTTTAGGTCTATAGATGTGTGTGTGTGTGTGTGTTTAGGTCTATAGATGTGTGTGTGTGTGTGTGTTTAGGTCTATAGATATGTGTGTGTGTGTTTAGGTCTATAGATATGTGTGTGTGTGTTTAGGTCTATAGATATGTGTGTGTGTGTGTGTGTGTGTGTGTTTAGGTCTATAGATGTGTGTGACTGGAGGGTGGGGAATGAGAAATCTGTTGTTGGAAGGCCTTTATGTCTGTGTCCATCTGCTAGACAGATATTGTGGTGATGTTAGCTGTGACCCAGTGTGTTTTTTCTGTTCCTCATTAACTATAAAATTCTAAAGGCGTAATTAAGAGTCTTTATTTGTGTGAATGCTAAAAGGAAGCTGTTTAATTTCTCTCTGTCCCAGTCTGCAAGTAGAACATTTCAGCATCACACTCTGGCGCCTTTGCAGTTAAGAACGGAGGAAAGTCAGGATATGGCAAAAAGAAATGTGCTGAAAAACAGAACCAGCATGCGAGTGAGCCGTCGAGCTTAAGCGAGATGGGCGTATGACTCAGGACGTTCCCATGATAAGCAAGACACTCATGCGTGCTTTGTTGTTTCAGCTATTATAGGTGGTATAGCTCAGGGTGTGGTCGCTTTATCAAACATGCTAGGATGACTAATCAGTCCTAGGGCTACATGGCATATGAAAGGAGAATCTTTGTACAAAGCAAATAGTGGAATCTTGTAAAACCAGTGGGAAGCCCTTTTTACGCTGCGAAAACGCAAAACAGTTTCTTCCAATTGCTCGACTTTAATTCTTGACTTTAATGGTGCATTTGGCATTTGCTTTTTTTTTTTTCCCCTGATGAAAACGTGTTTGAGGGGCAGCGGTGTTCATGTGGTGTAAAGGTGTTAGAGAGGTGCAGAGGGGAGAAAAAAGCAAGCTCTTACACACAGAAGAAGAGATAGTGGCCGGGTGGACTGGATGCTTATCACCCCATATCCGATAACAAGGCAAGTGTCTTCTCTTTAGAGTATTTCTCTTGACTTCTCTGTCTCGAAAAATCTGCCAGTGGATCTGTGCAGAGCGTTCGCTAAAAAGCAAAGTGTTTGAAGTAAGTCGAGTAAACTTGACACGTGTGTGTGTGTGTGTGTGTATTTGTGTGGGCTGGGGGTGGGGGGTATTGGTGGTGGTGGTGGTTGTTGGGGGGAATCAGGTGAACCTGACATCAATCTATATAGTAAGTCTTGAGTGGAAATTTGAAACGTTAAAAAAAAAATCTGTAAATTTATTTTGCAAATTCAGCAAGAAAACTCCAAGGCATGTCGAGATGCAGGTGTAACATCCAAACATCCAGCTCTAGGATACTATGCAAATATTTTGCCTAAGGTGCCGTTTGGGAAGTCGACTAATTCTCCTGACTACCATGCCGCTGCATCTAAGATCTTATCACAGCGGAGAAAGCTTGAGAACACAGAGCAAATTAGTGCACACTGACACCAGTCCTTATCACTGCTCACTCACTCTCTCTCTCTCACACATACACACACACACACACACACAGCACATTCAGCTGTGTCTCTTGTGAATTCTGCTGCTCTTAAATGGAGTTAAATGGTGAAGAACCTAGCTTTTAAAACACATTACTACTTCTGCTGAGGCTCAGAAGCTCGCGCGTCCGTGTTTTTCTTCTTCTTTTTTTTCTGCACTGCGAGCTATCAGATTTCTTGTACGTAAACCACCAAGGGCTGCTAGAAATAGTTGCACTATTTGAATAGTACTTGACAAGAACAAATGATCTTGGAGCAATGCTTAGCTGGCTGTATACACAACATCAGAAGAAATGGTGTCATATCGGTGTGTGTATATATAAAAATGTCTAAAAATAATTTAGAATAGAATCATTTGAAAATGATCTGATATTTGTATGTTTCATTTTTAATGGAGATTGTTAGATTTATGCTCTTTCAGCAGGATTAGTGTCACATTGTCGCATTAGGAATGTAGTACAGATTCAAGGACAGCGTTATGTGGTGCTCTCTGTAGCAGGAACATGCAGCTAGTAGAAGAGAATGTCACACGATTAACAGTTTACAGTTTAGCTACATAATAAAGAGACATTTCAGTGAGCGAATGGCATCATTTAAGGTGCACCAACGCACAGCGTAGAGGCCGATATCGCCCCGGATTCGCTTCTAAGCCGATCCATCGGCATATTTGCTTTTATTCAAACGACACGACGTTGATCTCGGACACGAACACAGGATACGACTTGTCTTAAATCACTCCGCAATTAAGCCCTTGACACGGTGAATTTCTTGGCAACAGAAGCTCGTAGAGAATCGGCTCGGCTACAAAGAGGGATGTTTGTATCACATCAGGATCAGTGCTTTGATTCCGGTACGTATTGAAAACTAGGAACGGAAATCCGAATAAGGAATCAGTGTTTATGAAAGAAAGTTTTTCATGTAGTCTTGATACGAACTCACAGTGCAGCACTGCTGCTCATTTATCTACATGTGCATGTGAATAGTGAGGATTGGTGATAGTTGAGTTTTGAGGAGGTATTTTATCTGGCATGAATATTTAAAATAAGATTTAGAGAAGTGCAGCCTTCTGCGAGTTTATCACAAAAGTCTTCTAGCTTTTACTGACATGAACTCAATACTGTGATTAACCGAATACGTGTTTGTTTGTGTGTGTAAGCGTACTAAAGAACTCGTCTCCAGACGTCAGGATCGCTCTCCTTTTCCGTAAACAGCTTCTGCCCTTTTGTCTGCTTATTGTCTTTGTTTTGTTGAAAACTCCTGAGAGCGAGGTGACAGAGTCTCCTTCAGAGAAACTCTAGCTGTGTCGCAACACTGTGTGACTTTTACTCATAGGGGAAATGCAGCAGAGTCTGTGGTTAGCTGTCGGTTTCACACTGTAGCTGCAGCGCTTCGCTATGAATTGTAGGAAAATCTTTGCACCACTGGCAGGAGAGCGAATGTGATTTCGAGCTTTTGTTTTTAATAACCGTCACAATTCGAGCGCTCAAATGTTTCACGTTTCCCCTCGTCATCTCGGAAAGCTGAAAATCTCAGCACGCCGGCATGTTAGCTGGTTCTTCCTGGCCATGAACGGGAAAAGAAAAAAGGTGACGAAAAGGAAAATAAAAGCCTTGTAACTGTTTCAAGGAGGAACTTAAATCTGTTGGTCATCTTAAGTGCATAAAGATCCTTCACAGAACAGTTCACAGCCCTCATCCCCGAATCTCCAGCCAGGATCAGAGGCTAAGTGAGAGAATGGAAGTGTCCAAGCAGAAGTGCTTGAACAGTAACAGCACAGGGCAGCATATTGAGCAAGCTGCCTTCACATCAGGCTTTTTCCTGTTGCTAAATGCTGGTATTTTTAGGTAGGGAGAGCAGCTCTGTTTTCAAGATGGTTTCACATATGTAATGGAATTACCCCCTGAGTAATGGAATTTATTTATACAAAAATTGGTGAGGGGGAAAAAAAACAACTTAAATAATCTTTCTACTGACACAAGCTCTTTTGAAGGTTCTATTTTTATTTTTTTTTTATTTTTTTTTTTTTAAAGAAATTATATTTTATGCCTGAGGTTTAACCTGGTGTCAGTTTGTGTGTTTGAATCTGGACAAAACATTTGATGTCATTACTCTCTCTCTCTCTCTCTTACTCTCTCTCTCTCTCTCTCTCTCTCTCTCTCTCTCTCTCTCACTTATACACACACACACACACACACACTGGATAGTGTGCTTTAAACTGAGAAACTGAGGCTAATATTAGCGCCCTCCTGTTGAGCTCGTGTACACAGAAACTCATTGGAATGGAGACAATCTAGAGGTGTTTTTCAATTGCAAACCCAGGTTTATGAAAACATCAAATTCTGAAAAGTATTGCTATTAACTTGCTTGTTCTAGACAGCGATGCGACTAGTAGTGTTGGGTTAAGTGTACATCATATTTATTATTATGTAATAAAGTTTTATTAAATCTGTGCTATAGCTGAAATCAAGTTGTCTCTTTGAAACCCCCCCCCCCCCCTTTTTTTTTTTTTTTTTTAAAAACCACTTTATTTCTCCCCTTTTCTTACACCCTCCACGGCATTGGCGGAAGTCTGTTATCTGCTGCTCTCTCTGCTACGCGTGATCCCTGGCCCTGGCTGGCAGCTCCAGTCCTGTGATCACAGGAAGTGTAAGGGAAGCAGTTGTTCTGTGTTGTCTCCGGTTGCAGGGTGCGCTGATTGAGTGCACAGAGGCCAGGTCATTGAGACGAGGCCCCTCAAAGCAACCCCTCCCTTCCCCCCCTTTCCTCCAACTCCACTAACCTCGCTGTTCCCCAACCGGAGGGCAGTTAGTAGGCTAGCGGGACAGGGGGAAGGACACATGGCAGGGGGGTGGTTAGAATAGAAGCCTGTAGAAAACTGTCTTTAATTACCGCTATGCTTTGAACTCCGAGAATTAGGCAGGTAGTTGTGAAGGAGAGCGAGAACGAGGTGACTAGTCCAGCTGACGTCACGTGGCAAATGAAAGGACGGCATTGTCGGTGGTGGGTGCAAACTGCCGAGGAAACTTTCTCCCTTGAATGCAAAGCGATTTCGACGCAGGGATTTTGCGAGGCTTTTTAGACTCGCCTGTGAATCCAGACAATAGCTAAAGAAGGAAATCACACCGATATGCTGAAACTGTGCACGTAGCTGTTTTTTTTTTTTAACAACATACAGTGTTGTGGTAATCACATTCACATGCGGGACTTGCCAAGCTTGTTGCAATAATCATTTCTGCTCCAAGCCGTGACATGTGGCCTGAGACCTCACACATCTGAGAGAAAGATCTATGTGATCATGTGATTGTAGAGATAAACGAGTGATTTCACCCCATATTTCAAACCATCCTTCTAAACCAAATCATGCTCGTTTCATTGATTGGATCGATTTTAATTGATTCTCTTTCTCTCGCTGTATAACAAGATCATCAGTAATCTATAGAACAAAGTGATAGTTTGTTAGAAAGTGAGTGCCGCTGTATACATGCCCGTGTTTTTTCACGCCCGCGTTCACAGCATCTTTTGACACGTTTTATCCGTTAAATTCGCACGTCAGCTCGGTGAATACATTTTTATGAAAATGGTGTGAGGGAATCTGGCTGCTTTCTTTTCTGAGTTTGTATCAAGGTGAAGTGTCACTTTAAGTGAAACACTAAATATCATGTTTTATCAGGGCACTGAGCTTTGTCGAGCTCATTCCACTTTGGCAACGTTCTTAGCATTGACTCTTTGATCTGAATGTGTGCTCATGAATAAACATGACTTGCCTTGCTTGTGTGATGTGTGTGTGTGTGTGTGTGTGTGAGAGAGGGAGAGAGGGAGAGGGAGAGAGAGGGAGATGTTTTTTGCATCGGGCTTGATGGCATGCCGCATAAAAAGACACAGAAAGGCAGTTTGTCACAGCCTGTTCTTATTGAGCCTGGCATCTTTTCACACTCATGCAAGGATAAAGGGAAAAACAGTGGTATGTAGAATTATGGGAAAAGCTCTTTTATTTTTTGACATGCCGTTCCCTCCTCCCTCCCTGATCCGTAAGCTCTCACTCTCTTAATCTCTCCCTCACTCGCTTTCCCCCCCCTCCTCTGTTCTCTCCCCCTCCTTGTGCATGCTCTCGTCTCAGCGCATACAGTTGAATTCGACGGGGCTCGTATCGTCACTGACTTGATTTTTAAACAGCGTGGGCTTATCATCCACTTCTACACGACCTCATTGCATTAGTGTGTGCGCATGTGTGAGAGAGACAGACATTCAATGCCGGACCTTTCCAGTATACACACACACACACACACAAAACCAACAGAAATGAAATCCCAATCATGCCCTGCAGGCCTTTCGCTCTCTCAACTTCAAAGGCTGTGTGAGGTTTAAAAAAAGGAAAAAAAAAGACGACAGGGAAGGAAGGAGCATGTAGGCAGGTAGTCAATGTGTCAAAGCTAACAGATATTGCCTCGTGCAGACTTTATTGAAAGTTTGACCCGAGCCATCAGACTTTTATTTCACGCCTCAGTCAGGGCCGTGTGAAGTACACATCACCTCTGGCTTGCTTATTCCCCATGGCACGTGTTCAAGCTCTTCTGCATGTATAGCTTCACTTCTGGTTTGTGGCTCTATGATGATAAATCCAATCTATACTGGATGCACGCGTTCAGCAACAAACTTAGCATTGTCTTTTCTCGACGTCCTCGTCAGTGTGTATTTTTCCTTCTTGGAGGGATTTCTGAATGCGTGGAACATTGGGTGTTGTGCAGATTGGTGAGTCAGAACGCCTGTGCGGAGACAGATTTTGGCAGTCCGAGCCTCCTTCAAAGGCCTCAGTGTTGCACTGGCAGGGTTGGATTTATTCTTCCATGCTCTCTGCATGAATGGGGAGGGGATTTGCATAGCCTCTCTGACACGTCCAGGGCTCTCGGCGTCGATCCTTGCCTGTCTTTCACTCCGTCTCCCCACAGGCCTGTCAAGTAGAAGTCCTGGGATTATTTAGGTCTCCAAAGAGGCTGTAAAGTGAAAATGTATCTTCTCAGCGCTTGTTTACATTATACACATAGTTCTCCTTTGCTTATTAGATTTCCAGATCTCTAGTGCAGATTGCAGAAGCTGCCACGGTGCTGAAACACGGGCTGTTGTATAAGCAGCGTGAGAGAGAGAGAGAGAGAGAGCGAGAGAGACACACAGACAGAGACAGAGACACAGACAGAGACAGAGAAAGGTACTGCTGAGAATGAAATGTGCATGTGGAAATTCACATGTTAAATAAGGCTGCTGTGTTAAACTTCATAAGCTACCTGGATTTTCATTGTTGTTGTACTTGGCATAATACCTGTCATAACAAACGCTTTTGTTCGAAGCTCTTTCACGTTCTCATTCACTCATACACGTTTATATTCACTGCTCCCTGATGCTGACATTCACTCGATTTGCTTGCTTTGGTGATTGTGTGTAGATGCAGGACAGCCCACTTGTATATACATCCAGAGATTTCTAAGTATAGCACACTTTAATGCAAGTTCTTATTGTGGCTGTTAATAACTGTAACACGCTAGACTAGTGGTTCACTGGGGCTGGAATCACGCTGCCCCGCGCTCACTGTAAGAACAGTGGAGGAGGAGTAGCAGCAGACAGGAAGTGAACAACAGGGTTGGTGATGTCGCAACTTTTACCCCAAGATCTTGTTTTGTCAAATAATCAGATATAAATATCTTCAAATTTCAAGTTCAAATGTAATCACCACACACACCACCATACGCAGTATGACCTGAAGCCAAACGCTTTTTGACTGTCCGTAAATAGAAAGTAATAAACCACATGGTTGGAGGTTACAATAATGGAAATCATAAAGAAATATGTTTGAAGAAGTCTTGAAGGTGGCTGATGTGTGATGTGAGGCTAGGCGTCAGATTACCCCAGGATCCGCAGTGTAACTAGGAGAATCTGCCCTTTTTCCCTATGTGCACGGTTTGTATGTTTGTTTGAAGTCATGTGTAAATTGCATGTCAGTGTTCTGTACGTATTTGTGTGGATCCGTGTTTTTTTTTTTTTTTGCTTTTAAAATCTAACCTAGCCACTTCATCAGCATGATTAATAAAGTGTGTAAGTGGAGAGGAAAAAGGTCTTACGGGACTGAGCAATCATCTGTAATGCTCGAAGACAAAGCGAGCGCTTGCGGTGTACAGACGCAGTGTTAAGGCATAGTGATTATCCTGTTTTATGCGTAGGGAGGGGGAGACTGAGTCATCGCCAGATCCGTCCTCTTGACATTTGGCTTAATGATAATGAATTGCAGCCCGTTTATCTAGGATTGGGCCTATGTGTTTTCCATAGACCCTACACATGCTCGTAGCATTACTACCGAGACACTAATGTGATTTATTCCTAATGTTCCAAATGAGATTAAACACCAGAGGGAGACAGATTGGGGGCGCTCGGGTCCCGTCCTACCGCAGACTCGCTCCGTGGCAGTGACATCATGAAAGATGGGTGGAATAACAAGAGAGATGGTTCAAGGTAGCGTTTGGGGAAGGTTTTTACGACGGCGCGCTCTTAGACGTGACCGCACTCACATGGTATGCTAGACTAACTAGCGAGGGGGACCCTGGCCGCGTGTGCCGTGCAGCGCGCCGTAGTTTTAAGGGAGAAAGCAGGTCTGTGAAGGTCACAGCGAAACTTCTGAATATCGGGTCATGTAACACTCAGGTTCACTGAATAACACAGCGAGCTAACATCTTTGAGTCATCAGTTTTAACTCCTCTGTTTCCCTCAACTGGAGCTCAGGACCGTTCCGTACTTACAGCATGGGCCACGCGGAAAGGGTGAGGAAAGTGCACTTTATGACCTCAAATATGAGACTATGATTAAGCAAACTGATTTTAGTTGCGTTTTAGCTTTCAAGGCTGCTTCTGTTAGCTGTGAGACTTATTTATAAAGCAGTCAGGTGCAGAAGGCAAACATGGGTTTGTCTTTTAGCACTTAGTACAAAGTGAGTCTTATCATCTGACACATCTGGGAGCTTAATTCTCTGCCTGACTGATCATGACAGCAAAGTGTGTGTGTACGTGTGTGTGTACGTGTGTGTGTACGTGGGGGGGTGTGTGTGTGGAGGTGTGGGGGTGTACGTGTGTGTACGTGTGTGTGTACGTGGGGGTGTGCGTGTGTGTGTACGTGTGTGGAGGTGTGGGGGTGTACGTGTGTGTGTGTGGGGGGTGTACGTGTGTGTACGTGTGTGTGTACGTGGGGGTGTGCGTGTGTACGTGTGCGTGTGTACGTGTACGTACATGGGCCTGTTTTTATATTTTGATCGATCCAGTCCCCACATAGATAGAAATATCTGTCAGGTCTGACCTTATGGGGACATTTCTTTAAGAATAAATAAATAAAAATCCAAAATGTTTGCTTTTGGTCACTGAAGTTAATGTTAATTAGCTGAATAATAATAATAATAATTATTATTATTATTATAGTGAGGTGATTGTGTGTGAATGTGTCTGTGTGTGTTGTTAAAGAGAACTTTATTGCTGTCCCGTCCCTCCTGTTCATTCAAAGACTTAAGTAACCAGGATGAATTATGAGGACATGCTTGTGTTAATACATTTTTTGAACGAATCTGCTTGAGAGATTCTGCTTGAGACTTTCCCGTGTCTCCAGGTCAGTATTGGTTCAGTATTCACAAAGACAACAAAATGAACAAATAACCGAGATATTGTTATTAGAATGAAATCTGGCTCCTGCAGATCTTACACACTAGTATGACACGTTTTATCATGAATGTACCAGTGTTAAAGACTCTCTGATTAAAACATATACATGCCGCCTATTTATAGCCCTGTTATTTTAATCATCAGAGCAGTAAAAATGCTCGATCGTGGAAGAATGCCGGAACGTTGCGAGTGTTTATGTACACAGGCGTTCATGCACGTCGTTGTGTTTACAACCAAGTCGCCTCGCGGTGCTTCTACAGGCTCGCACGTACGGGCTCACAGAAAGAACGCAGATGATTTCAGCCGGGTCTGGATGATTTTAACAAGATTTATTGCCAGCGTGTCAGGATTCTGGCCGTGGCACTCGGGGAAGATGTCAGCTCCTGTGAGATGTCAGTGTAGAGTAGAGCATGTACATGTGAGTTATAGTCCAGAATCTGTGCAGCCGTCGCTAAGACACGTACATTTACTCTCATATGTTGTTCATTTGTGTCTGAATTCAAAAGTAATCGACAGAGCAGGACCGTGGCGGAGTCTGCTATACTTCTGTAGAGTAACACACACGGACGTCTATAGTGGATACTGTACATAATTAAAAGACAAAGCTCTCCTTGTTGATATAGTGAAGCTTCCTGTAACTAGATTTATCATCAGTTATAGAAGGAGACTCCAGCGTCGGTGCTTTTAAAGTTTTAAGGAGGGACTTGCGGGAAGTGACGAGGAAGTGAAGATCTCGCTGCTAAAAAGTGAATAATAACAGGAAGTCGTCACGCCAGATATTTAACAACATTAAAAGTAACCATAAATGGAAAAAAAAGTATGATGCGTGGTTATTTAACAAATAAGGAATTGTAACTTTTGTCAGTTTGCCGTGGTGTAAGAGAAATAAAGCACCTTGGAATTTGCTATCGCGGGTAAATAATCAAGGAATGAGCCACTTGGATGACACTTTATGGGTGATTATTTTTCAAGAACAGCAAGTCCCAAAGTGTTTTAGTACTAATTGTTGCTTACTCGCTTTTTACGTTCCAAAAGAAATTTGTTTTTGGTTGCTTAGTAAGGCAAAATACCCACAACGGAACATCCTGTTTTATTCTTTATGCAGGAACCCTCAGGAAATTTTAGCTAGTTCCATACAAATATAGCATGGCATACATATGTTTTAACATCATCTTAAAGCTTCTTTCTAAATAACCGAGCCATTTCACTAAGAAAAAGAGAGAACGCTTTGTGATATTAAAGGGAAAATATCGCACGTCTGGTTGTCTTTTGTTCGTCTGACACAAGCACCAAAATATAGATCAGAGTTAGAAAAACTCTGAGCTTGTTGATCTTGACTTCCGAGCTTTTGACAGCGTATGAGCATCGACTCGTTTCATTGTGAGCTCAGATGGGTGGACACGCCTTTTGTACGCAAAAGTAATCCAGAAAGAGCCTCTCTCTTCACCCTGTCACTATAGCTCTGATGAAAAGCCTGTCACTGGGCGGGTCTCACTCCTGGTAAAGAGGTGTCGTCTAACAGCACACAGGTTAGCATGCCGATGTCCTCTTTCAGCTTATCCACCTTTCTGCTTTGCCCGCGCTTCATCTCGCACTTGCTTTTTGCCTCTCAGGCCTTCGATTGAGTCGTGACCCGTCACCCGACCGAGTCAGCCGACTTCTAAATAAACTCGCTGCTGATTCACTCCCTCTTTTTTAATTAAGAAAATTGACTGATCCTTTTGTCATTAGGCAAATTAATAAAAAAATAACAAAAGGAATAGTCACAGATAACAGAGGAGCAGAATAATGTAAGAAGGAGTGACTCGAAAGCGAGTCAGTGATCCTGTATTTTGATGGGGGGATTGGAACGGCATTGTCTTAGATTCCCCCCTGGAGTTTTAATGGAATTACTTCGTGCATATCAAAAATGACTACATTTTTTAAAACGTTATTCTTTTTTTATTATTATTATTATTTTCAAGTGAAGACATTTTTATGCTAAATCACCTGCTCTGGTGAGCCCATGCACTGCCTATAATTTATTTGTAAAATGAATAAAATTGTGTGTGTGTGTGTGTGTGTGTGTGTGTGAGTGAGAGCGGGTAATGAGAAAGAAAGCACTTTTGATTCAGGTAATAAACAACGGTTTAAACGAGAGCTCAGTCTTATATTTGATTAAAGTCAGCGTATAAATTTTGCATGGGGTTACACACTGATCAAGAGTTTATTGAAATATAAAAACAAAAAAAAAAATGCGGAGGCATGCATTTGTAGGCTGAGCCGGAACGAAGGTTGTGTTTATACACGACGCTTCTCAGCACTGCCGCTCACTTTAGATCAGTCATCGTGTCACTAATGTGGGTTTATCTTGCCCCGCAGACACTCTAATATGATGCTTTGTGCCATGCCACTAATAATGTGCAGTTTGGAAGCTTTAGGAATGCAATCTTGTAACTACAGAAAAACAGCAAGAAGAAGAGAAAGCTTCAAACTTCAGCCTGATTTCTCTCATAAATCAGTTTTAATAAAAGCACCACTGATATCAAATACTTTGAACTCAGAAAGCTGGAGCGTAGAGAGGTCCAAGCAGTGTGTGTGTATGTGTGTGTATGTGTGTGTATGTGTGTGTATGTGTGTATGTGTGTGTATGTGTGTGTGTGTGTGTGTGTGTGTGTGTATGTGTGTGTATGTGTGTGTGTGTGTGTGTGTGTGTGTGTGTGTGTGTGTGTGTGTTTCGACTTTATCATATCCCATGTGAATGGATTGTGAAAGAATTGGCGATGGAATGATAGATGCGGGTGTGGTGAAATTTATGAGCTGTTGGTTCAGATTAGATTTTCCCGAGGCTTTTCTGAACACAGCCCTGGTTAAGGCGTCGTCCCTCCAGCAAACACAAATTGCTTTATTTAATGCCCATTTGCCTAAATAAGGAAATTGCTCTGTATCGTTTTCTGAAGAAATGAGCATGGCCCCAAATCAGTTAAATCATGAGAACGATCACGAGAACGAGCGAAACTAGGCAACACACTCAAACACTCGTATATAACAAGAGCTAAATGCTACATGGTGTTCATTTGCATCCATAGTAAATCTGTTTGACAACGTGTTACAGTGTAGTTTATGTCAAAGGAAAGTCTTTTTAATGAGAATTCCGAGTTTAACCTTCATGGTCTTCTGCGAGCAAACATGCCTCGATGACCTCAGTGAATGCTGATGGTAATTACCTTTCACAAGTTAGGTTATAAATTCTACTTTGTTTTTTCTACATCTCATCTGGGTGACTTGGTACACTGGGTAAAACGGGTGCCCTCGTGCCAAACGTATGACACAAAGGAACAGTGTTATATTATCAATAACAAAGCCTGGCTAAAGTCTGATATTAGGTGTTTATGTTATGGGTTGAGACGGAAGACGTATTAGAACGCTCGTTGTGAGCAGATCACTTCTTTGAAGAATTTAGTTTGGGGTGAATGAAAGAACAATGAAAATTGATATTTATATCGAGAACGGTGAACGTGGACAATGGTCGGTGTATGGTATATCGTATCGATACCTTACGATATACGACTTACGACTTGCCTTAAAAGTCACTAAACATTGCCGCTTGTCTCTCGCTGCCTTTCAGATATGGTGCGGAAAAAGAATCCTCCTTTGAGAAGCTTCGGTGGAGAAGAAGACGAAGGCGAAGCGGCGACGATAGCGGAGGCTGCGGGTCCGGAGAGTGGCGAGGCGGCTGGCAGCGAGGCCTCGGTTCCCGAGGAGCGGTCCGAGCCAGGCTCCCCCGGCTCCGTGAAACCAGACACTCCTGGCGTTCATTACCAGCAGACAGAAAACGATGATGCCTCGCCGACACGATCAGACCGCGGCCAAAGTCCCGACGGAGAGGGTGAAGCCGTTAAGGGTGGAGTGGAGACTCGGAGACATTCGTCACTGCGCAGGGGGCCAGAAGCACGCGTCATTGTACAGACCTGTGCCAGCAACGGCGAGGAAAGGGAGTCTACCCACAGTCCTCTAGTGCCGCCCGGTACTGAAAGCCTTCACATAGAGGGCGAGGACGGATCCGAGCTCCCTCGGCTCTCCCTCCACCCACTTCAGCCACACAGGCCTAGCGACGAGGCGTCTAGCCCTCCGAGAGCCGAGAGCGGGGCTCCCCCTCCGTCTTCTTCCTCCTCATCCTCATCCTCTCCCAAGCTACAGGATTTTAAGTGCAACATTTGTGGGTACGGCTACTACGGCAACGACCCGGCCGACCTCATCAAGCACTTCCGCAAGTACCACCTGGGCTTGCACAACCGCACACGGCACGACGCCGAGCTCGACAGCAGGATCCTCGCTTTGCACAACATGCCGCAGTTTCAAAGTCAAAGCCACGGCAAAGACGGCAGCAGGAACCCAGGTGTCACCGCTGACCCAGGCTCGCCCAGAGCCTCGCTCCTCAACGGCACCTATGATGTTCAGGTAATCACTGCTTAACACACCATATTCACTTAAAGCATCACACACACACACACACACACACATACACACACATACACACATACACACACACACACGTGCTGATCATGTTACAGCACCCTTTTTTTTTACCTACAGCAAAATCCTTTTCAGCAGAATCCATCAAAAAACAACAGCAAAATAAAATCTCCACCATTTAACAATAAACAGTTCAAGAACAGCTCACTGCTGTTGAACATTTTTGCGTGATTTATTTTATGAGAGGATGGTAATTATGGCCGTATCTGAGCGAGGCTAGTTAAAATTACAAGCAGAAGCTGTCAAAGCTAATTTCATTTTCATAAATACTCCCAAAAAGCAGAAAAGTCCTGCTTTATTCCTCAAATGCCTCTGTCTTCTTTTTTTTTTTTTAATTTAACTTCCAGGTTCACAAATTGTCATTATACTGTGTAAACCTTTAAAAAGGGAATAATAAATCTTTATTCAGTATTCATTCCGAGTGGAATTTTCCATGCTGTAATACGAACGACTGCGATTTCTCATTTAGCCAATGAAAAGGGGGGAAAAAGAGCGTAGGGAAGTCGGGCGAGGCGAGCCAGTAAAAACAGGAGAGTCAATTTATTTTAAACGATGGGTAATGAACAGATGTCATAGCTATTTATCTGCCCAGCTTTCACTGCGGTTTTGCTCTCCACTTCACCAATGTCGTGTTTACAGTTTGACTGGCATATTTAACTCCACTGTTCCTACAGAATGAGCTGAAGGATGGCGCTTGGCCTTCGCCACGCTTCGCCACGCCGGGTCCCGTCTGGCAGCGGCTACGGACCGACAGGCCGTAATGACTTTAATGTAGCTCCGCTTCTGAAGCAGGCCAAACTTTCCCCCCCACATTTCTTTCTTTTCTTTTTGATTACCAGAAATGATCTAAAAGTTTAAACATCCCTTTTTTTTGTTTTTTTTTTTAAAACCGTAGATTTGAGGAAATAAAAGCCTCTTTTTCCTTCAGTTTTTTTTTTGTATAAATTGAGATTTTGAGCTGTCTGGGAATTTTAGTACTCTGGAAGGAATCTCTACATTTTTACTTTTTACTGTAAGTAAAAGTAGGGGCAGAAAGATTCAGCATCAGTACGGCTTCAGTTGAAACTTGCATAAATAGTATTTGTAATAAAAAGCATTCAAAAATCTCTATATCTATTAAAACAGATTAATACCTGTTGATTTACCATGGCTGTTGGCATCATATTATGTGCCTGCTGGGAGCGGCGTGAATTTTCCGTGGAATATTAGGTCATGACCTGTTCGATAAATACCTCCCTGAAACATACAGTATGAATGCTTCTGGGACACATTGTGCTTTTCTTAATGCATCTCTTTTCACGTGCGGCTTTCCGTCCACAAAACCCGCTGCTTGTCCTCTCTCAGCCTGTTTGCAGTATGTTCTGTATATGATTCGTGCTGCAATTTCCTTCCATTTTACTGGGAAGGTCTCGTCCTTTTGCAGTCAGGCAGAGTCAAGGCTAATACATGCTGAAGCGAGCCGTTGCTAACAGGTGCATGCCTGGAGGAGAGTGCTAACTCTTTCATTCTGATTGGGCGAACACACGTCCTGGATTAACTAGTGGTACAGTAGCGATCAGGGAGAGAACATCCTGCAGGGCTGAGTGTGCTCTTTGTCTTTCTCAGGAACCTCCATTCAAGTCACTCTTTGTATTGTATTGTTTCCATTGTTACCATTTCTATTTTTGGTATTTGCTGCGATCACCCTAACTTTGAGCGAACAAGACAAAAAGCAAACAATCGCAGTGTAAAGCCTTTGCACGCACCTGAGGAGAGCTGCCTTTTTTTCCTCTGCTTGAACAAACTCATTTTCACACCATAGAGGGCCACACATCACCTGCTTTAAAATGAATCCATTAATAATGCAGTGGATGTGCTCGTGGCCTGAATCCAGACATCAGATGGAGTCTGTAGCTCTCACACGGCTGTGATTTATGTGGATGTTTGGAGCACGAGTCTGTTGGGAAGTACAGGTGCAGTGATTTGTTTAATCATCTCCTAAACACCAGCTCGAACATCGGCTGCTAGTAAGAACAAGACTTCACAGCGATATGCCAGGATTATTTAGTCTTCATCCTGAAGGTGAGTGATTACAGGGCATGTGAGGATATAGGTCCATCATCATCAGGTCTCTGAAAGCTGACAAACATGCTAGAGTTGTTGTTTATTATTATTATTATTATTGTTATCATTGTTATCATTGTTTTTATTTTTAATATAATTTATTCATTGTCTATTTAATTTTTATATATCTAACATAATATCTAATTATTCGAAAGTAACTTTTATTAATGTTGACTTTTTTGCCAAGCATCCATATCATTCGTTATTTTATTTAGTTATTATTTATTCTTCTTCTTGTTATTATTATATTATTTATTTATTCTTGACTGTCCCGCTGAATTGAATTATGTAAGAGTATTAATATTATTTATTATTATTATTATTATTATTAAGAGGAGGAGGAGTTATATACACTTCATGCTTGTTGGGCTTTAGATATGCATTTGTTTTATTTTTTGTCATTTGTTTAGATTGAAGGTTTAAGGTTGTTATAAACCCCATAATACATAATACATGTTAGATGTGTGTTTCTTCTAACATTTCTTAAAATAACTGGTGTACTGTTTTTTAAAATCTATTTTTTATGCTTTCTATCACATTACCAAATGAGCTCTTTTTAATTGTTCCCTCATGTAAAAGCATCTCATCAGTGATTTCATGCCTCTCTTTATTCATTTCAGTAGCGGTGTGTGGTAAAACTTAACACTACCATTTTGCATTTTCATGCACTGTTGCTTCATGCCTAAGAAAGTGTCACAAGCTTCAAATTGTTCCATCTTGCAGACTGAATGGTTATCAAATTCCCACTGAAAAGTGATAAAAACCCTTAAACCGGCATGATTTTGCATTTGCGCACAGAAAACTGCTGCTTCTTCTGTCAGATTGGAAACATTACTGAAAACGATCCATCTGTTGTCTGAAGCATAATGTGCCAGTATAATTCTGAAACTGTGGATCTGTAATTTTTTTAATTTTTTTTCCCTCTGTCTCATATTCTCTCTTACTCTCTCCCTTCATCCCCCCCCCTCTCCTTCTCCACCTCTTTCTCCTGCTACTAGGTGACATTAGCGGGCACCTTCATAGGCATTGGAAGGAAGACACCAGACTGTCAGGGTAACACCAAGTATTTTCGCTGCAAATTCTGCAACTTCACGTACATGGGTAGTTCGTCAGTGGAGCTTGAGCAGCACTTCCTGGCTGCCCACCCGAACAAGATGAAGAACCCTCCGCTGGGTATCAATAGCCCTGAAGATAAGGCCATGGAGGCAAAGGGAAACTGCACTCCATGGTCAGGATTGGAGGAGCCAGGCACGTGGGCGGAGCGGGTGGCGGTTCGAGCGGAGGACGACTCGGTGGCTGGGTACTCGGTGCCGATCCGGCCTTCCGGTACTGATGTACCTGCGGCATATTACTGGTGCAAGTACTGCAGCTTCAGCTGTGAGGCGTCCAGCTCCTCAAGACTGCTGGAACACTATGACAAGCGCCACTGCCAGGCTGCAGGGCTAGACAGCAGTCCAGGGGAGAAAGAGAGAAAAGCCAAAGAGGGAGATCTAAATGCGAAGAGGAAGGAAAACCAGAGTGGCAAGGCAGCGGCAGGCGCTGACTCAGAGACAGTGGTGACCAGCTACAACTGCCAGTTCTGTGACTTCCGCTACTCCATGAACCACGGGCCTGAGGTGATTGTGGTGGCTCCGCTGCTGCGCCACTACCAGAGGGTGCACAGCATCCATAAGTGCGCAATCAAGCATTGCCCGCTGTGCCCACGTGGCCTTTGCAGCCCCGACAAGCACCTGGGCGATGTCTCGTACCCGTTTGCTTGTCGCAGGAGCTCGTGCCCTCACTGCGCCATGCTCCTGCTGCAGCTCACACCCATTGGTGGTACCACACCACCTCCCCGGGCCACAGTCACCCACCTGTGTGATCAGTGCACCTTCTCTTCCACTGACGTGGACCTGCTGCTGCTGCACTACGACAGCGCCCACGCTCCCCGCTCCTTGCTGGATGCCAAGCCTGAAGACGAGGTGACAGGTGAGGCAGGAGGCCGGGGTCAGCACGGAGAGTACGCCTGCACCAGATGCAACTTCTACACCGAGGTGGAGGAGGAAATTTTCCGTCACTACAGGTAATAGCACACTGTCAACAGTCAGCAGGTTAAAAGGAGTTGTCTTTATCTTAATAAGCAGAATTCAGTCGACTTTTAAGAGATTTAACATTTTTTGTTTCTTTTTTTTTTATTTTGAAAGCTGCTGTGAATTAAGACAATGATCTCTCAGTACCACAATGAGAGCACATTCACCTCCTGGCTCAGTTTTCTTCTCTTTAGGCCCCAGCAGTCTTCACTCAGAGGCTGGGATGCTGAAGCCATCGTTAAGATTACAGATAATCAAATCACGCATGATGTGATTAGACTATCTGTTGTTGTGATGCACCAATATTGCTTTTTTTACTAATAAGCAACAGATTTCCCCTCACTGTTGCTCCATGCCTTAAGTTAAAGCAAGGCTCGCAGAATAAATCCGCAACGTTAAACATCAGGTAATTCGATCTGCTTTTAAAACCGTTCCCTTCATTGGTTTTCATTTAACTTGCCTTTGAGCCAAATATCTGTGTGTGAGAAGGAGAATTTTCTGTATGAAATCCCTTAAGCCATTATAGAGAAATGCTTTCCCTTATAATAGCTTTATGGGGAATGTTTTGCTCAAGGACGGGCATCGTAGAGCTCTACCTCAACATAAGATCTCAATTATTTGGGTATTTTCTGCCATACTTTACAGGCATGTCGTGGTTTGATTTATAGATAAAACGACTTCACGTGCACCGCAATTTATATTTAACTGTTTGACTCCAGAAATTCACGTTGTTAATTCCACGCTGTGTGTGCGCAGCTTAATCCCCGTGTTTGACATTAGAACACCATTCTTACACAGTGTTTGTCATTTTGTGTTTATATCCAATATGTTATTACATTAGCTCCCTATGATCCATTTACGTTTTCTTTACTTTACAACTTTAGGAGATTTTAATAAACTTTTTTCAGTTCACAAACACTTACCTGACTATCCAGAGATGTGGAGATTGAAATTTACCCAGACATTTTTAATAATTTGTGCTTTTCCATGTTCCATATCTAATTTCTATTTGTATTGTTTTTTTAACCAACTAGCAGCACACTGACGTAAAGGAGCGCTTTGGTCTTAACGGTTTAAATAAGTGCAGCGTTTTAGAGACTAGCAGATTGTTAAAGGCTGCTGCTGTTTTTCCCTTCCTCGGTGTAGGTTATGTTGTGTTACAGCAGTAATCACGGTAGTGGTTTAAAGCCTTTGGCCGTGGTGTGTGAACTGCTTTATGTTCAGCCACCACATGCTAAAACAGAGGGAAATGAGGGAAGAAGGCTGTGGCTATGGGTTCAGATCCTCACACAGCTGCTTAGGAAAAAGGTGCATCCTTGTTTTTGTTTTTTTTTTTTTTTTGACAATGTGTAAAGTTCACCAAATTAGACTGTGGTGTAACGTCTCTTTTTTGTTCTCTGGTATGTTACATTGATGCTTAAATGACTGGACAAAACATGTCTGTGTGTGACAAGGTTGTAAATGGCTTCTTTCTAAAAATTGCTGCTTCTTCTTTTTTCATGAATATTACATTACAAGTATAATACTATTTAAATACCTTATATTTTAAATGATTATATTATCATTATTATTTTTCATAATTATATAATTTTTTTTAATGACGATTTCTTGCGTCTATATTTATTTATTTTTTTTTCCCCAGATTTTTTCCAAATCTTTTTCATTGGCCTAAATTTTGAAATCGTCATAGCGATCATGGTTATATTATGCAAGACCCATTCTGCCAATGTTGCACCACTTTAAATAGCATTTTAAAAAATGTTAATTTGCCCATTTATGATGAAACAATAATTAGCGCTGCTGCCTCTACCATGGAAACACCACTCATGGAACAATGATTTATCGCTGTAATTCGTTTTTCAGGCAATTCCTGTAGGACTGTGTGCCATGAGCGACGTTCGAGTTCTTGTGCATAATTAAATACAGGGTCTGCCACTTTCAACTTGCCTGAAAAATTCTCTACTGTTGTATATAGCAGATGGATTCACTTTGGAGTTTGGAGCGTGTTTCCTTAAAGACCCTTTAGATGCACTTGTTATTTGCTCACTCGGATGTGACGGATCTCGCCCGTTCCTCCCATCCTTCATCCACACGTGCACACACACACACACACTTGCACACAGACCCAAACACGCGTCTCGGAGCATGTGTATGACCCGCCACGGTGTGTGTAGCCCAGGGCCGGTTGTTTCAGCTGGCTGCAGAGTAATGCTGGTCTAAGTAAAGTGGCTGTTTGTCGGCGGTGTGTGGAGACATGCTGAATAAGGTCTTGTTTGTATTCCAAGCTTCTTGCGAGGACGGAGAAATGAGACCTGTGCAGCTTCCCTGGAGATTCCTAACTCCTCACCTCACACCCTGCACCGTGTGAGCGTAGTCTTCATGTTCATGTTGCTCTGCCCATGCTGATGAGTCTTAGTGCTTTATAACTGTTCAGGATGTGATCTGTTTGTTAGGTCTTTGTACAGTCTGGGAGTGTATGGGTGAGACCTTCTTGAGTGTCGTGCTCTGTAGAATTTCATACACGAGCGCCCCGGTCGGCGTCCGTCACCCATCGCAACTATGGGGCCGATAGTGATGTAGCCTTCCACTATCAACTCGCACACGTGATATATTTCACACGAGACTCAGGAGAGAGACGAACACCAGGATGAATGCTAATGCTTAATGCACATGATGTATTGTACAGCACAGGGCTGGCGAATGCTCGATTCTGGTTGGTCAGGAGATGTCGAGTAAATAATGAATAACACACGACATTGCGGTGATGTGAAAATAATCCACTCGGGGCGGTGTGGGTGTACACGTGCATGTGTATGTGTGTGATACAGATTAACACAGACGGACCACCCTTACCGCTCCGAAGTGCATTATTCTCTAACCACATGGTCTGGAGTGTGTTACTCCGCTTACACCACGGCGATTTGCAAGTGTTTCCGATGACAAATTTATTAATGAATAATACGTCACACATTTTTACATATTTATTGCTCAGGAATGTCAGATAGACGAGTTAGTTTCTCTTCTCATCATAGCTGTAGTCATGATAAATGTTATTCCATCACCAGCTCCAACTTACTTATTTACTTACTCATCCCTCTTTCTCTGTCTGTCTGTCTGTCTCTCTCTCTCTCTCTCTCTCTCTCTCTCTCTCTCTCTCTATAAACATCACCACGTATTACTTTATTAAACAGCAGCACATTTTTAAAAATTCCGTTTATTATTAATCTCAGATTATGCGTCTGTCTGCCAGCCGAGTCCCAGTGACTGAGCTGTTACTATAGAAACGATAACATATTAGAGCAGGCGTGTGAATCATCATTTATCGTTCATGTTACAGACGGAACTACTTTCCGTGACGTGCTGTAAGACCTTCTCTTTGTGTCACACGATCTCTTGAATCAGAAGCTTCATCTACCGTCTCTGACTGTAATTCATCCAGCAACATCGCCGACGTGTTTCTCATCACAGCTCATTCACGTGGACTCGTATGAAGGACGATTTAATCTAATGATTGTTGAAGTTATTTAACAAAGAAAGTTGTTTACTTGCTGTTAAGATGTTTAGGTATTGTTTATGGAAGAAGTTTTGAGTCCTGAGTCTTCAGGACAGAGAAGAAGTGCTTTCCGGGTTGTATGAACAAGACGAGTTGCTTTTTTTTCCTCATCTTTGAAAGGAAAAAAAATGAGGTTGGTGAAGGAACATCTATTTATAGCTGCGATAACATGAGCGATAACCGGAACTGACTTGTTTTGTGGAAGTTCTTAAGATTACTAGTGAAATAGCATGAAGGCTTTGTTTATTAGGACGTTAAATCCTGCATAAATCCTTTGGCAAATTGTCTTGGTGTGGTGTGAGAGGAATAAAGCACCTCAGGACCTGCTGTTATCCGACAGAAGTTTGCAGGTTTCTACGTATTAATGAACTCCTTCTCATATGCTATCATTTCTGTGTGGAACTCAATCCTCAAAGCTGATTCTTTTCCAATTACTGCATGATTTATTCCTCTTGTTCCGCAGCACTTTGCCAACGAGTACAGTTTTGCTCAGTTTCCACCTTGAGATTCTGACACTAGTTGAGCAGTTCCACAGCTTTCTTTTTCCGCTAATGCTTTTCCAAACACATTGAAAACGTCGCCTTTGTTCAAAGACGGCACAACTTTAAAGAAGCCACCTGTCACCTTTTCTAGTTCTCTCTCTGTCCTTTCCTTTAAGGAGGACAGGCAGGCGGGCGACTCGTGCTGTGCCCAACTTTCCATTTCCTGTGTGATGTCATGTGGATAGGGCAAGTCACACTGGTGTGATTCAGCGGGCTGTACACTGCCCACTCCACCCCTGTCCCGTAAAATGCCAGTATTCAATGAGTGCACTAGAGCGTAGCTAAAGGGGTTTTCATTTTCAAAAGCTCTAATTACTGCCACTCAGTACCAGTATTGGCGTGGATATTGCTTTAGAGACTTTTCTGTTTTTTTTTTTTCCTGCCAATTAGATCAGAGTTTTGATTCAGCACTTGTTTTTTTTCTCTGTTCATGGAGTGCCTTCGATCACATGCACCGAGAAATGATAGTGTTGAGAACTAGTGCACAACCACCCACACTGTGTTTGGAAACAGCTGGCTGCAGCTGTTGCCCAGGTGCTTCAGGCGGTTAGGGTGCAGAGCGTTTGGCTGGGTTTGTGCAGTCACACTGTTTGTGCCTCAGCTCGTGCCCTCAGAAACATTAAGGTCTGACGGAAACACTGAAGAGCCAAGATGAAGAAGGATGGCTGGCAGAGTGTGAGGAGAAAGTGTGACTGACATTAAAGGACATTAAGAATAGCTGACATTAAAAAAAAAGAGCCAAAAGGTTAGAGGAACAGCATGGCATTCATTAGCTGCATTAAGGATTGTAGCAGTGGAAGGATAGTAAAACAAATGCGAATGTGTGTGTTTGTGTGTCTGCATGTGCATGTGTGTGTGCTCGTGTGCATGTGTGTGTGTGCGCTCGTGTATGCATGTGTGTGCTCGTGTGTGTGTGTGTGTGTGTGTGTGCATGTGTCTCACATCCACTGTTGCTGATTATATGAATTATTGCTTTTTTCTTTACCTTTACCACAAAAAAACACCAAGCAAACCAAAAAACACGTGTTACACTGTATGGATGAGAACGAAGACACACACACACACACACACACACACAGAGTTTTCAATGCATAATAATAAAATATGTACAATTTTGTAACTTGGAGCCGTATTCAATTAGTTCTAAAATTGAATCAAAGAAACATCGGCTTATTAAAGAAACATTTTGAAATCTGAATAATCAGCAACACATTTCTGTATGTCTTGTTTTGTATTTATTATTTATTTTCTTCTGTTTATATAATCTGTCACTGGATCCTGAGGTATTAAATATACCTTTAGTCCCAAGTGTCTAAACATTTGCTCTCTGGGAGCGTACATGCTTTTACTCTCGTTTGTTTTGTCAAGTCGTTTTTATCTCATTTGGTTTATGAAGTTAGGAATTACACCGCACATAAACTCCAGTTGGAGTCGAGGATTACCGAGCATCTGAGCTAATTAAATTGTAGCCTAAATTGCAATTTTCATGCTGGAAAAACTCTGTTAAACAAGCAGTGCAAATAAACAGAAGAAACAAGATGAAGCAAATGTACATTAGACAAACTAATTACATATAATATGAGTCATGTTCTGAATTCATTTCTTGTTTCCTTTTTTTTGTTTTTTTTTCTTTAATTCCGTGAACGTCTGTGTGCCTGGTGTTTCAGAGCAGAAAGGCAGATTCTGTATTTGTCTGCACCAACTAAAGCGTCTTTAATGTCTTTAATCAGTATGGACTGAAACAGGACTCCATGGCAGCTAGCTGTCCTGTCAGCTAACAGGCAGACACACACACACACACACACACACACACACACACGCGCACACACACTCGCACATGCGCACGCGCACATGCACATACACACACATGCACATACACACACTCGCACATACACACACTCGCACACGCACATACAGACACATGCACATACACACACATACACACACTCGCACACATGCACATACACACACAGACACATGCACACATGCACATACACACACATGCACATACACACACTCGCACACATGCACATACACACAGACACATGCACATACACACACATGCACATACACACACTCGCACACATGCACAGACACATGCACACACGCACATACACACACATGCACACACACACACTCGCACACATGCACATACACACAGACACATGCACACACGCACATACACACACATGCACATACACACACTCGCACACATACACACACACACACAGGCACATACACACACATGCACACATTCGCACATGCACACACATGCACATACATACACTCACACATGCATGCACATGCACACACTCGCACACATGCACATACACATACACACACTCTCTCTTGCTCTCTCTCTCTCTTCAGCCCAGTAAGTGATCAATTCTGAGTTTTGGGGTCAGGAAAAATATTTGTGTTTCTTGTCATTGGGGTTACAGTAAGTGAGGAGGCTGAGTTATGTTGGAAGCAGGCTGGGCTTTGTGCAAAAACACACATTTTTACAGAATAATGAAAAGGGCGTGCATGTAAAACCAGCAGCACACTCTGTCCTAGGATCTACATTCAGAGCTTAATGCAGTAAATGTCCTCGGGTGAGTGTTTGTTCTGATGGCAACTAGGTAGGAAAAAAAACATGAATATGAACAATGAGTAACTTTTACTTAAATGGTGTCACTTAAAGACAAGTGATGTGCTGATTTACAACATGTACATATAAACATCTGTCTGTTGTCTTTCATTTATTCGCATGTAAACGTGGTGTTATGTGTTTTGTGCATGATGTCTGTTTTACATTGTGAACAGTGTGCTGGAGAATTACAGCCTGTGTGTGTGTGTGTACACCTTGCTGTTGAACCTTGAAAGCTGTGAGCTGAAGCGTTTGATGTGCCACCATCACTGAGTGTCTTAGCAGAAGCAATTTTCTCGGTGCATGCTGGGAAGGGTGGGCAGCAGCACTGATGAAAAGCAGTTTTCCTACCGGCCCCTCAATTAGTACCGAGCTGAGATGACGTACCGGGGCTGTTCCGCTCCCTCTCTTCCCTCCCAGACCTTCTTACTCTCTCTGTGACACATATTCAAATTCTAATTTATTTGTATAACGCTTTTAACAATGGACAATGTCTCAAAGCAGCTTTAGAGAACATAACATATCAGTTGTCCAGTTAAGCTCAATCACATCACTCGTGTCTGCATTATAAGGAACACGCTCTCTCTCTCTCTTTCTCTCTTTCTCTGTCACCCTGAATGAGGCAGCTTTCAGGCCTGATGCTGACATGCCAGCACTAGAAGTCTAGACTTGGACTGCTTCTCTCTATATTGACTACCCAAGGAGCTTTTAGCTGGATTGCTATACTCACCATCTCTTTATCTGTCTTTTTTGCTCTCTCGTAGCAGACAGGTTTTCAGTTCTGCTTTCCAAAGAGCCTTTGTGTTTCTGTCTGTGCTGCATCCTTTTAGCCAGATGAAATCAACAATAAGTGCATACAGTATTTAATACTAATACTAATCTCTACATTTTCTTTGCTATCTGTTTTTTTTTTTTTTTTTTTTTTTTTTGGAAAAGTTTGAGTATTGAACTAGATTTGTAAAGTTCGTCGAGACAAACTTTGATGTTGGCTTTGACGGTGCAAGTATTCGCAAAGGCCGGTGCTTTTTGGAGGCGAGTGGACATAAGGGTTAGTGTTACTTTTGGAGGCAAGTGGACAGAAAGATTGTGAAAGCTACTGGACCGCTAGGGTGCCAATACTTTTGGAGGCGAGCAGACATGAGCATGTGACATGATCCGAATACCCATGAGGCAGTTCCCCTCATTGTGCTGAGTGTTTTGATATGTCACATGTCCATGTTGTGCAAATTTTTTATTTTCACGTGATGACACGTGACGACACGTGACGTGACGTGACCATAACACACGTGAGGCACTTCCCCTCATTGGGCTGAGTGTTTTGATATGTCACATGTCCGTGTTGTGCAAATTTTTTATTTTCACGTGATGACACGTGACGACACGTGACGTGATGTGACCATAACACACGTGAGGCACTTCCCTTCATTGGGCTGAGTGTTTTGATATATGACATGTCCATGTTGTGCTAATTTTTGATTTCGCTTATTTTGGGGGCGGGGCTACACGTGACGTCACGTGACGTGACCAAAATACACGTGGGGCAGTTCCCCTCATTGTGCTGAGTGTTTTGATATGTCACATGTCCATGTTGTGCAAATTTTTGATTTCGCTTATTTTGGGGGCGGGGCTACACGTGACGTGACGTGACCATAACACACGTGAGGCACTTCCCCTCATTGGGCTGAGTGTTTTGATATGTCACATGTCCATGTTGTGCAAATTTTTGATTTCGCTTATTTTGGGGGCGGGGCTATACACGTGACATCACGTGACGTGACCAAAATACACGTGGGGCAGTTCCCCTCATTGGGCTGAGTGTTTTGATATATGACATGTCCATATTGTGCTCATTTTTGATTTCGCTTATTCTGGGGCGGGGCTACACGTGACGTCACCAGTATACCCGGTGGGGTGCCAATACTTTTGGCAAAAAGTGGCTACTGAGGGTTTGGACATTTCATGTCAATACTGCAGTCATTATGGGATTCTACTTATTATTATACTGCATAGAACACAGGAGAGAAGCCGTGCCTGAGCTCTGCGCACGCTGCGTGTGTGAAAGCTTAGAGGAATTTTAGGAATTCCCCATTCAAGTCTATGGGACGTTCCATCGTCGACTACGGGAAAACCGAAAGTTCCGTCGGAACGCCGAGTCCGGAACTTTGTCCGGAGTAACGTCCTAAAGCCGAGTTATAAACCTCCAAAATTTATAATGGAAGTGGATACGAAAAAAGGCCACTTTGAGCTTCCGTACCGGGAATGCCGGAATTCCGATCGCTTAGAAAAGTAGTAGCAACAAACTTCAGACCAGGGTCTACGACATATCCGAATTTGGTGCATGTGGCTCGAAAGCCCTAGGACGAGTTACTCTTGATAAATTTGTGGCTAAGAAGAATAATAATAACTAGATTTGTAAAGTTCGTCGCGACAAACTTTGATGTTGGCTTTGACGGATGGTGCTTTTTGGAGGCAAGTGGACATAAGGGTTAGTGTTGCTTTTGGAGGCAAGTGGACATAAGGGTTAGTGTTGCTTTTGGAGGCAAGTGGACATAAGGGTTAGTGTTGCTTTTGGAGGCAAGTGGACATAAGGGTTAGTGTTGCTTTTGGAGGCAAGTGGACATAAGGGTTAGTGTTGCTTTTGGAGGCAAGTGGACATAAGGGTTAGTGTTGCTTTTGGAGGCAAGTGGACATAAGGGTTAGTGTTGCTTTTGGAGGCAAGTGGACATAAGGGTTAGTGTTGCTTTTGGAGGCAAGTGGACATAAGGGTTAGTGTTGCTTTTGGAGGCAAGTGGACATAAGGGTTAGTGTTGCTTTTGGAGGCAAGTGGACAGAAAGCTAGGTTGCCAAAACATTTGGAGGTAAGCAGAGACAAGCATGTGACATCATCCAAATACTCCTGAGGAAGTTCCCCACATTGGGCTGATTGTTTTGATATGTCACTTATCCATGTTTTGCTAATTTTTGATTTTCATATGACATCATGTGACGTCACGTGACGTCATCAGAATACACGAGAGGAAGTTCCCCTTATTGTTCTGAGTGTTTTGATACGTCACATGTCCATGTTGTAAAAAGATTTTTGATTTTGCATATTTTGGGGGCGGGGCTGCGGCACAACCGGAAGGCCAGTCGGTACACCTATTTAAACCTTTGTTCAGAGTATCACCCTAAAGGAGCTGGCTGAGTTTGGTGTAGATAGTTCGAAAGCTTGCTTGGTTATAAACCTCCAAATTTATAATGGGAGTCTATGGGAAAAAAGGCCATTTTGAGACCCGGTACCGGAAGTACCGGTACTCAGATCGCTTAGAAAAGTAATAGCAACAAACTTCAGACCAGCATCTACAACATAGCCGAATCTGGTGCATGTGGCTCGAAAGGTCTAGGCCGCATTAAATTTTATACATTTTTGTCTAAGCTTAAATAGGAAAACAGAATGTTGGCTTCTACAAAGCCAACATAATAATAATAATAATAATAATAATAATAATAATAATAATAATAATAATAATAATAATAATAATAAGCAACTTATAACGGAAATCAGAATGTTGGCTTCTACACAGCCAACATAATAATAATAATAATAATAATAATAATAATAATAATAATAATAATAATAATAATAATAATAATAATAAGCTTATAAAGGAAATCAGAATGTTGGCTTCTACAAAGCCAACATAATTATGTATTGAAATGTGGCGTCTTAATAAACAGGAAACTTTAAGCAAAACTAAGCTGGGACACGTTTGCTGAAGGAAAGTTTCCGAGCCCTAGTGCCTGGGGGGGAAAACATCCCTTTGTAATAATCGATAATAATAATAATTTTGAAATGGGTTAATATCACAGCGCATGATGCTTATCTCCAAATTCTATATAGTTATATTTAAGGTGACTAAATAATCTCACTCCAAATATACATCATTGCTCAGTAACCCACTCAAGATCCAGTGGACTTTGGTAAACCTTTTTAAATCAATAGAGACGTCGAACACGTCTAACGGGAACCACTAAGCAAGTCTCTATTAGGAAATGAAACCTAATATTTCAAAGGTTTGTTTTAGGATGAAAGGAAATGCATTGAGGATGACTTAAAAAAAGGATGTCTTAAAAAACAGACAAACAACAAAAAAAAAATCACTCTAGGCTGTTGTTTTTACTTTAAACTTTTAATAGAACTCATACCAGCCTCTTCTGCTGTGCTTTTACATTCAGAACATATCATACAAGATATTGATCAGTGGCTAAATTCCAACCATAGCAATGAACGATTGTAAAATAAACAGAAGTTTTCAAAGTCAGGTTTGATTTTCATCTTAATGTGTTTGCTGAATTTAGACGGGAATTCGGTTGCATTGGCTCGTAATGGATGGCAGGACATGGGACGGCCGAGCACAAAGGAAATCGTTTTGAAATCCAGGAGTAATATCACATAGTCATTTAGTTAAAGTTCAGACTATTTATTTGCCACACGTTTGCAAATAGCTTGGAACTCTTTCACCGTCCTATTGCTTTGTATTTATTAAAAGGGAAAAAGCAGACCACTAATACAGCATTAAAGTAATCCAGACCTCAGGCAGAGAGGCAGGAGTCAAAGCACCAGATATATGAGTGATGTTTACGTACATGCCCATTGTGTAGTATGTGGGAAATAGTCAAGAGTGTACATTTAGTATATTAGGGACATTTGCACATTCAAGGCAGTTATCCAGTCAGCCAATAATGCAGAAACAGCCCATGAGTGACAGTTAACACTCACAACAGCCTACACAAAATGTTGCTAAAATCAAACAAACAAATAAAGCAGTAACCCGGCTGCTCTTCTGCGAAAAAAAAAAAGGTTGTTAATGAGAGAGGTCTGAAGAGAGTGGTTCAAATGGACATCAGGGCTAAGGAAACATTGATAACCACTTTTTACATCTGTAGTAAGCAGAAAAGCATCACAAAATATACAGCATCAACATGCGAAGGAAGGTTTTACTATTGATCGAAAACCTGTGCACACTATAACCTCTTTTTCTCAGGTGTTTTGTATTAGGGTCTGTTTTTGTGTTAAACATACCTCTGCTTATGTCTCTCACGACCTTTCTCTTTATTTTTTTCTCTTTTGTTCTCTCCATGTCCAGGAGGGTTCACGGCTGCTGCCGATGCCGCCACTGCAGCTTCACGGCGGCCGACACCACCTCCCTGCTTGATCACTTCAACTCGGTCCATTGCCAAGACACCGGTGAGCCAGGCTCCGCCCCTGCCAATGGCTGCTCCGCCCCCTCCACTCTCCGCATTAAAGAGGAGAGTAAAAGCGACCTAAAGCTCTATAGCTTGGTGCCCCCAGAGGCCAGACCGGCCGAGGCCGTCAAAACCGAAGCCCTTGACGAGAAAGAGAAGGAGAGGTCCTGGCCTGAGACCCGAGGAGGGACAGAGCAGCAAATCCAGGGAATGCTCTGGGTGCCCAAGGAGCGAGTGGGAGAGGTGCTGCGGGGAAGTCCTGCACCGTTCCCTCACGTTACACTAGGGTTGCTAAACTCCACCTCGGTCCCACAGGAGCAGCAACAGAAAGGTGCGGCTGTACTCAGAGACTCGCCGGGCTTGGTGTTCAGTCTCAGTGCAGATGCCAAGGGCTACCTGCAGGGTACGCCATCAGGCACAGCAGCTGAGAAGTCAGGGCAGCAGTACCCCAGTTCGACAGAGGGCAAGAGTGCCAAGGAAGAGTCACAATCACTCCTGCGGGTAAGGTCCTCGACACTCTCCATCTGTCCAGCTCCTCCATTTGATCCAAATTCTTTCCCTAAATAACTGTAGAATTATCCATCTTCTCTAAACATTTGATTGCTTTATCCCCGCTGACAGTGTGTGCATGGTATTGTGTACACAATGCCTGACTGTTCTGGTACAATGAAGGGACACAGTCCAGAACAACAGCAATCAGTTAATTCTTTCCAGCACTCACCTGAAGCTGGGTATTTTATTTATCCCAAGCCTAGATGTTTTATTTTTTCTCTTTCATTCGCTTTTTCTTACTCTCTGTGTGTGTGTGTGTGTGTGTGTGTGTGTGTGTGTGTGTCACTGTGTGAACATATATGTGAATGTTGGTTCTTGTTTGTATTTTTAGTGAGGTCAGTTGTTTGTGCAGGCTCTTGACTGCTCTCTGATGCCTTAACATAGGGTCCATCTATTTGAGAGAGCTCTCCACAGCACAGAGCTATAAACATGCTGATAAAGACTCAGCACAGCACACAAGGAGAGGATAACATGAAATACATCCTTCATTTGGCCTTTACCAAAGAACACATGACAAACAAAAAAGCAGTCTACATAGCACATGATGCACTCAGTTTATGTCTCAACCACAGGGAAGAGCTCATGTTTTGATTGTCTGCTTCCTGTAGCTATCTGTATGCTGCTGTTCTTCTTGAATTTCTGTACTCTCACCATTAAGTAAACAGTTTCATCATAAGTTGTCACCTCAAGTCTCATACAGAAATTGCTATACCAGGATTTCATTTCCAGATATCACACGACCAACCATATACACACATGCAACGGAACACATTCTGACTTAATTAAACAGGATACCAAGAACACACATTGCCAAAGAAAACAAAACATTGCAACAGCTCAGCTTCCCAATTAGCAAATAGATCACACAGTGACGTTAGCTAGAAGTCTAGCAGAACTACCGTACGTCTGAATCAAACCAGATCTAGCTGTAAAGTAATATATGTGTACGTCTGCCTTCGTCATCCTTCAATCCAACATGTTTTACACGTGTAGTTACGCAAATCATACTGAATGAATGATGCTATTGTTCTGTCATAGTGGCTTGGTTAGTTTAGCAAATACTTCTGGTGCATTGTGTTTTAGATAAATAGTATCAGAGCTAGATGATGTTGAAGATGATCCCTGAGGTTGACGGCAGACACAAACTTAAGGTAATGGTTAGTGAAGTCGAGTTTCAAAAATCCTTCAACGCAAATGACCCATGGTCTACTTTTCAACTGAAAAACACATAGCGTGTATGACTAATTGCATGAGCTACATGTTCCTCACAATTTGCCTTGGTCAAGGAGTTTGCATCACTTCCCCTGTCCAGTCCCAGAGCTTAGCCATGTTTTAGTCAGTCTCTCTAACACCGAGCCTTTAGTAATGGCTTCCCACTTTCTCCACTTTAGAATCCATTGTCCGCTGACAAAATGGCTTGGCTCAAAACGAAGGGCAATTTGTTAAGAAACGGCAGGCAACCAGGCAGAATAGGATGATCAATCACTTTTTAATGCACTTCTTGAGTAACCTTTTTAGTGTACCGTCTGTCTAAAAGGCAATTGAATCTAGTAGTATAAAAATATTTTTCCGGTGCTAAAATTCTTTTTTTTTTTTTATAAGACAAAATTCTTGATTTTGCACCTGTAACCACAATTTTTGTGTCATTAAACATGTTGTAAAGACGTGTGGCCAAGTCATAAGCTAGGATATACAGTATCTATTGCTTAATTAAACCCTTAAATCCCACTGACATTTCTCACTCTTGTAACTGCATAGCTTTCCATTGTAGATACTAAATCACTTAATAATATACTTTACAACAAATAATTTCTAGAGAGTAAGCTGAGGGTTTAATTGCTTCAGATGGATACTAAGAATGCCTGGTTGCAATTATGTATAAAAATGGCTTGCCTAATTAAGTGGTACATTTCATGGGCTAGTTCTGGTGAATATCATTGTGTACACACATTGTGGTGGTGCACGCGAACAATTCGAGCAAACTTCCGTTTGCAGACTTGTCTGTGGTTAAACTGTGCTGTACCTGTGTACAAATAGGTAAACACTTTAAACAGTGAAATGAAAGAAGAAAACAACAAAAAAACTAACCACAATTAGTCAATTCTGTGACTCTGAATTACCCTACTGCTGCATGTCTGCCCAGATGGCTCCGGAAGAGCAAGGCTCGGGTGTGGTGCTTTCTGTGGTTCAGTCATTAGCTGAGGCGTGTCGCTGACTGTATGAAGCATTTGAGCGCGGGTGGAGGCTGTGCTCCAGTTTTCAGGAAACGTTGAATCACATTTTTTAAATTCCTTTTTTTTGTGCCAGTATGGGTTTAATGGGACTCAGAAGAGCTTTAAGGTCCATCACAATATTTTTTAAGTTACCATGACTTGTCGTGTGAGTCACCATCACACTTTATAAAACCAGGCTAATAAGGGAGGGGCACAGCACAGAAGAACCGGAAGAACCCGGTCTTTAGCCAGAACTCGGAGAAGCTTAACAGGCGTGAGCTGAGAATGTCTGTGTTGAACACATCAACGGATTAAAATGAAACGAGCAGACAGATAAGAGATACCATGATGAGCCTTGGCTCTGTTTGCATTCAGGGAAAATAGTGACGTTTTTTGAAAAAGATTTGGAAACACTTCTGGAACTTTTGGATAAAAAAAAAAAATGGTGTCATTCAGAAATAAGATAATGTGAAGACATCTGGTGGGCCGTTTGCATTTTTCCATGCAGACACCCTCAAGATCTAAGTTTCCACATTAAACAGTTTTTCTGTATTTATTCATGGGCTTTTTGAAACTAATTTCTCCCAAACTCACAAGTTCATCCTGGATAGCAGCCCAGTCTAGGGCACAATGATTAACCGAAACCACCATGCAGCTTCTGGTTTAGAGGACCAAACACAAGACAGAGGGACTAATTTATTTATTCATCCCTGAAGGACTCTTCATTAGAAAACAGCCTGTTGGCTTTTAATTATATTTTGTAATGCCAGTGTTCGTGCTCATTACTGTTTTCTTGTTCAGCTTCTTGCTCTTGATCTCAGTAGTCATGCAGGCTCTAATCAAACGATTCATTTGTTTCTGCATGATAAAAAAAAAAGTTATTGTTTCCATATTACACATCATTGTTACTCCTCCCTTCTCTCTTGTTTTTTCCCCGAATTTCTCTGCGGAAAGTGATGTAAAGTGATGGTTAATATTCTACTCTAGCTCTTTTGCTTTCATATAGGACATATATGCACTTATGATTGCTTCAACACCATCTCAAAACACCCAATAAGTTTCATATTCCTTAATTCACTGCCTTTTCATATTGCAAAAGAGGTTTATGAAAACACTTCTCACATTACGGGGCATCACCATGTGGCAATATCGGAACTTCCCCTAGAAAGTACTGCAATCACGTATTTCGATTCCTAGGTAGGTGTTTCCTTCAAATGATGATTCAGTGAGGAGGTTGTCATGGCAACCGTGGCAGCCTGCCTAACTACTTGTGCACTCTAAGCTGCTGGTGACTTCGGAATTGATCATTTCCACAACTGCAGTGTACATGATGGAATACTTCATCAACGCCTGATGTTCATAGACCCATTTTTCCTCCACAACAGCAACCCACCAAAACAGCATAGTTCCAAATTCCACAGGATGTCCACAGCCCGCTCTCGGTAACCCAGTTGTTTTACTCTAGTTCACTGCACAGCGTCTCGTTGTGTCTTGTGCAGATCGCACATTTGGACGGATAGCTGCGTGTCGCCAGGTTCATTGTTCACTAAAACAAAGAAAAATATTCACCATAAAGTGCTTTTCTGCCCTTAGCAACCTGCATAAAAAAATATTCACTTTTCGGCTTTACCTGTAGACCGTCAGAGAGAAGATCTGATCCTTTATGATTTTATTTTTATTTGGAGGGGATTTGACACCCCGGCTCTGTGTATGTGACCATCCAGTGTTCACATTTCTCCTTCTTTTATTTGACTAAAGTTCCGCTTTGTCCTCCAAAAACTGTTTGAATAAAGGTTCATGTAACCAGTACTTTCTTTGTCCTGTCAATAGTGTGAAAAAGGCAAAAGAAAAAGCCCTAAAGGCAGCACTGTACTGAGGAAATGCTTAAGTTTAGTTTTTGAATTACAAAACCTTTTCCCCTCAAAAACACTACTGTAAGTCAGTCAGATACAGGGGTTACATATGCTGCAGTTAATGTGATTTCCCATCAGCAACAATTTACATCAAACTATCAAATGACAAAAGATTTTCTGTCTCATAGACCTTTCAGTTAAAAAAAAAAAAAGTCATGAATTTTCCATTCTCTGGATCCTGGGCTGAAAGAGTTCCCCAGTGAGGCGTCAGAAGCTGGCCTTCGGCCTTAAAGACTTCAGCACGGCCCGATTACAATCTGTTTGAGTCATATTGACCAAAAGTGAGTGTGCAGACGTGTATGAGGTGTAGAGCTGGCTGAGAGCTGACTCTGGGGTCCATCCCCGCTCTCATATTAAGATGACTCGTCTTCATGTGTGGTGACCTCCAACTGTGCTTTTCTGCTCTGCATTTCTCTGCTCGGCCTCCAGGTCAGGCCTGCCCACATGACTGAGACTGATTAGTCCAGATATCCCGATGAATACAATAAGTCACTTGTGCAGTGTTGGATTCCACAATTCTTCTCCCCTTTTCTCTTACTTTTCCTATCTGCATTTCACAGGTTGTTCAGGTGACTTTAGCCCAGGTTTTAGTTCATGCTTAGTATGCTGCTGAGATAGACAGGAGGAGCAAGAAGGAGGGATGGTGGGAGTGAGACGAACCCTGACGTGCAGCCTAATGAAGAAGTGGCTTGCTTATTAGTGTAGAGAATAGGAGAGTGACAAGTGGCGGGGCCTGAGGATTTGTGCGACCGCACAAACAAACGCATGAGAGAGGGAAGAGCCGAGTGCCTCCTCCGGCTGAAAGAGCTTTCTGAGTGCTGTAATGAAAGCCACTGTTTGGGGAGGCAGGGATTCAGCGGTGAAAGCGGAGGGTGTAAGGCGTCAAGCTTATTCTCTGGTGTCGGCGAGGAGGAAGAGGAGGGGCAGAGGCCTCTAAACAAACACAAAAACAGCAGCAGCTGTTGCTAGCAGCAGGCGAAAGCTTGATTACCTAGCGGACTGCAGCTCAAACAGCACTGCACCGAGCTCTTGGGACATAAACAGTAGGTATTCAAGACACTCCAGCTGCACCAGGGCTGGTCTCGCTCACCCACTTTGGTAATCGGTCGACTTTGGATTCTACAGGGTGACAAACTCTCTGATTGGCTACTGTTGTGCTGGGCCTGTGTGCTGAGCTATCAGAACCCATAAGGACCTCCAGACTAGTGTGTAGGTGATCTCAGGTGGTTGAGTGAATGACATAGATGCTTCATAGTGCTCTGTGAGTAAAGTGGCCCAGGTCGGAGTTTCCAGCTATGCTGTAGACAGATGGTGGTTTCCTGGAGGGTCTGTGCCCTGGCAACCCATCACTTCCCACCTCTTTCACCTTATTCTTTTGTTTTGCAAACTCAGGATTTGATGCTGCTGCCAGCTCCCATGCCCTGCCAGGAGGAAGGTGGGATGTTCTGCCCACTGCAGGCCTCAGGCACAAAACATATCACCCCAGACTTGAGAGCCTGTGCTCCTGCTCCTCTGCAGGTGAGAGGGAATTACTTGCCTGGTGTCATCTTCTACTACTGATCCCCACAACACCAATTAATCTCCCTCTGTCTGTACTCCAGCACCTGTGCTTCTTCCTAGAGACGAGCAGCAACTATAAACTTTTGCACAGGAAATCAGCAGTTTTGACAGTTTTAAAAAGGGCCATAGGCATTGGCATCGTAAAAACGCAAGAAATAAGGATGACTAGCAGGAACAACACGCTGCTAAATGTGGGATGTGGTAGCCTAGTGGTTATAGTGTTGGACTCATGATCGGAAGGTCGTGAGTTTGAATTCCAGGTCCACCAAGGTTCCACTGCTGGGCCCCTGAGCAAGGCCCTTAACCCTCAATTGCTCATTTGTACAAATTGAAATAAAAAATTAAGACACTCTGGATAAGGGCGTCTACAGAAATGTAAATGTAAAAATGGTAATAATAACTGTGACATTTGAGTGAATATTTGTTCGAATGCTTGTTTGGGTTTATAGATGTAAGTTTAGAGCTGTAGGTGACATTATTGCAATGTGCAGACTCACAGCTCCATTGTGCTCATATCGAGTCAGGGCTGCTTGTTCTCTCAGTATTTGGAGGGTTTTTTTTCCATGTTCCCTGGTTTCCTCCCAGGCTTCAAAAAACATGGCGGTAGTTTGATTGGTTACATTTAAATTTTCTCTAGTTGTGTGTGAATGTGTGTTCATGGTTCCCTCCGAACTGGTGTTCTATCCAAGGTACATTCCCGTGTTGTATCTAGAGTTTAAAACGAGTTTTTATGTGAGCCAGCAATAACAATTTGTAGATGGCCTGCTCACACTGTCTCTGTTCTATTCCCTATTTTTCTTTACATTACAACTCTGTATGCTTAGGTGATCTGAACAATTTTCTACAGACCTCAAAGAGCTGTATTATATTTACCTATTATACTCCTAATGTATTTAAGCTCTCTAACTGCGAGACTCATTGCATTCAGAAAGATTCTGATCTCAAAGGTGAATATAAAAAGCAGTAATCGAGGGGAAATTCTCTCTAGCCTGGCCTCAAATCAAATCCATTATCTTTGCCATCGTTGTTTTGTCCAGGCGCTGCATCAAATTATATTTTGTGACAACTGCTTTGATAGAGTACAATGCATGTTTTTGTAGCTGTAATGTATTCAGTTATCTGTACAATATTTTATTTCTCTATGAATGAGTTATTCTCTTTAGAGAAGTCTTCTGTGCTTGTCTGCACCTCTGCCCTCTCTCTCTCTCTCTCTCTCTCTCTTTTTCTCACTACCCCTGTTTTTGCCTGAGGAGGAATTTGGTGCAAATGGATTTCCACCCTATTAAAGACAGGGGCCATTTGTGCCAAGTTTAAATATAGCATTTTGCTGATCGTCGTTTTGTCTGTTCACAAACGCTTTGGAACTTTGGATCCATCTGTTCAGTTTAGAGCATTTTACCTGCCTCTCTTACACATTTTCCTGATTGGCTCATGAACAGTCCAACTCCAGAGCAGGAAGTCAGAGCAGATGTTTGCAAGCTTTGTTCAAGGTCTGTCCATTTAAAGCACAAGCCACAGGATACAGGGTGGATCTCTTGGCCTGACTTGGCACACAGCGTTTTGTAACACTAGTGTTTTATAATACTTTATTGTGGTCCACTGACCAGGGAGACATGAAATAGAAGGTTTTGATGAATTGAATTGCCTCAGCGGTTATACTGTTTTGTTGCACTTGGCACGTATGTTGGTCAGCTGGCCTTTGATTGAGTGTACTACACTGATGGAAAAAAAAACTTGGATAACAATTTTAGGTGAAAACAATTGAGGGCTTCTATAAATGAGTTAGCAGTAATTGCCTATCTTAACATGGAACTCATTACTTTGACTTATTTGTAGCTGGATCAGCAGCGAGGGGGCACTTAGGTGCTGATGTGCTCTGTGGTCTTAACCAGGGACTTTGAGATTGGAGAGTTCAAAGCAAGGAGTCTGAGAGCACCTTTTAGTCTAGAACATCAGATCCTCCAGGGCCCTAAGTCCCTCTCTTTGTTCTTCTTCTTCAGCTCACAGGTATTCAATCATGTTTAGGCCACAGAACAGGGATGACCACATTATACGTTCGATTCTTTTAGTCACTAAAGCATTTCTGTATGGATTTAGATACATGGCTCATCGTCCTGTTGGAAGAGCCGACCCTGATCAAGTTTTCCTCTGGTGCTTCCTTGAGTTCTTGGTGCCATGTGTCCTAACAAAGATCCCATGGGATTTAAAGAAAAAAAAAAAAAACTGGAAAAACTAAACTGTATAACCTTTCTTCTTTTCATGACAAACCCACCTTAAGTGTTTGTTCCCAAAAGCTCTATTTCTGTCTCATCTGACCAACAAACCTTGTCCAGTCAAAGTTTCAGCGGTGTTCAGCGAACTCTTAGTGCTTACATTTGTGGTTAAATGAAAGTAAAGGCTTTCTTCTGGCACACCTTCCAAATAGATCGTTGGCACGGAAGTGACGTCTAATTGTAGATACGGAGGCACATACAATTTGCTGCAACTTTCCGTCCCCGGTGAAATTTTTGCCACACTTGCACCTTCTTCCAGGCAGGTTTGCTACAGAACCAATTGTTTTTAAACGTTTTAATTGCCCCCATAGTGTATACAGGCATTTTGAAGTCATTTTTATGACCTCCTTTATAAAGACCAACACATTTTTCATCTCAGTTCATTTGTCTATTACCTGTTACTCCTAATTGTGATGATGAAATGTATATAAACAGAGACATGCTTTACTTATAGTTTGTTCATAAAAAAATACTGGGGTGCCAGTAATTCTATATATAAAGTAAAGGCTGGATTTCTCTAGAAGCTAAGACATTCATGAGACATTTCTCTGAGTAATCCTGGAGCTGACTGTAGCTGTTTTTTTTTTTAAATATCCAAATCAGTATCGAAACAGTTTACAGTACACACTAGTTGAGACAGACAGCAGCGCTACTCATTTAGAAGTACTCAGTTCTGAACAAATATACCAGTGTTCCCCTCGATTTCCAGGCAACAGTATGGTTTGAATGTTGTGGACCACCAACCTAGAACAAGCCCTGCCATTTTCTGGACCAGAAATCACACACAATATTTTCTTCTAGTGTGTGAATTTATTATAAGACCAGAGCTGACAGCTTGCAATGAGTCAGATGTTCTTCTGTCATACAGCATCCATGCTAACAATCAAATGTACTTCATTTGCACTATATCTAGATGATTGTTGGAATCGCAACCGGTCTGCTGTCAACGTTCTGATGTAACTCAATTACACTGGCTATGTGATGGCCCTGATGAAGCACAGATGAAGCCATAATACACTCCTTCTAACACATAGAAGCTTTATCATTCTACTGATATTCCACTGTACTGCACTGTACACATCAATCTGCCACATCATCTAACAGCATGCCACGCTAGCTCTCTGTGGGTGTGTGCTCCTGTGTTTTGTTAGCACCCTTAACTGTCAGTGTAAACAGTCTTTAACCTTTGGCAGTATTATTTTATTTTTCCCCAGGCCTAGAACACATGCTCAGTGCTTTATTATTTTTTTATCCGCATGTGTCTGTTTGCTTTTTCTCTCTCTCTTTTTTTTTTGCACTGTGTGTTTACGTTTCCGCCAACCATGTATCCCAGTTCGTTTGTGTACTCAAGCTCACTCGGTAGTGCATTTGCTCCTTATTCAGTCAGGAAGTGGCAAAGCTTCCAGCGTCACTCGCAGCCAAATTCTGGAACACAGTGTCACATTTAACAGACAGAGAAAAAAGGAGAAAGGGGAGCAAAAGTAAGGGAGAGAGAAGAAAGAGAGCGATTCGAGTACCTGCCTCAGATTGTGGGCCAAGAGGTAGGGCTGTGGATGACCTCACCGTCTGAGGGGGTGAATTACAGTGAGCCGTTTCAACCACCTTCCAGGACGCCCTTGTTTATTTTTGTCTATGGGATGATGGGAAATTTGACTGCTGCAGAAACAAACTGACACCCGGGTGCAGCCTGCCTGCCAGGCCAGACCAGCTTGGGCGGGGGTGAGTGGGGTGTGTGTGTGTGTGTGTGTGTCAGAGAGAGCGAGAGAGAGAGGCTGTGTGTATGTTCAGTTTCTGGGGTTTGGCTGTTCTGTGCTGGAAGTATAATGGAAAAGATGGTGAGGCCATGTGCAAAGTTTGTTGTTCCATGGGCCATAATGGTCAAACTGTGTTTAAAGTTAAAGCAGAGTAATTGGAGGTAATTTGACTGTTTGTGCGTGTGTGTGTGGGCGTGCGTGGGCATGCGTGTGTGTGTCTGACATAGGCTCTCTTCTAACACCCCTTTCCAGCGTTTGTGTAGAATTAGCAGTTTATCAGAGCAGCTTTTCCTTACACTTTTTGAACTTTCACAGCTGCTGATTATTTAATTGCACACTTAATTTTAATTCGTGAAATAAAGCGCTGCGTCATTTTCCATCTCATTATGATTCTCATCAGGAACAGCTCAAGTGGCAGGAAGGAACAATATGTTCAGTTTGTTCCTTATATTAAATCTACGGTTGTTATTATTAACTCTTACAAGCAAACTGCAAGCGCATGCCAAAAATGCGACAAGGATCCCACTTAACCTCCTGCTCTGATAGCAAATCAGTGTAAACAGCTCACAAATCAACTTTCTTTGCATTGCTCTTTAAGTATGCCACTCTGTAAAAGATGCATGTGCGGACTGGCATACAAACATTATTACCTTATAGTATACCACCCACGACTGCTTTAGTATAGAATAACAAAAAATGTAATAAAAAAAACTTATTATTATTTGTAATTATTATACAGCAGTAATAACAATAATTCATGACTATCAAGGCCCACTTGCTGATTTGTACAAATTTGAGTGTCAAGCTGAATATTACATGTACTGTAACTGAATAATAGGCTTGGCTGATATACTGGAAGTACTGAATGCTAGGGTGGTAACAGTATATTACTGTCTGCACTGACAAAAGCTGGCTGAATTCACTTCACTGAAATGATTACATGCTTCAATTGAGTAAAATTGCCACATTTTACTTTTTGTGCATCAAGGATACATCAAGCATCAAACAAAGCAGTGTTTTTGTGAAGGTCACAGTCTACCGTACATGTTTTAGTCACCTAAATATAATACTGTAGTTATTGTTAGTTAGTGTTTTCCATCAGCTCCAACGTCCTCATGAGATTTCACAACATAACTGGTTTGTCAAAACTACATAAAATGCTCTCAATCACTCCACATCAGTCAGTTTTATTTAAAGTTTATTGTAAGTCATGTTTTGCTGAGAAGCATACCTTCTTTAAACTATACTTTTTTTTTGTTAAAGAGAAGAAAATAAGACTCCAATTGAACTCTAGTTCAAAATCTACACACACCTTAGTATAGAATAGAATAAACCAATTCGGTCAGAATTTCCATTCAAACAAATCAAGTAGTTGATCTATAAACTAATCTGTATAAATGAAATAAAAAATCATAGTATCAAAGAATCATTTGTACAAAGAATCATTTGCATGTTCTTATCAAAACACACTGATCCTGTTGGCTGGACAATAAAGCCAGGCATTTATTTTACATGTTGTATAATTTTTTTTTTACAGACGATTTAAAATCAAAAGTGAGACACTTTTCACTGTTATTGTAAGATTTGGCTCATCATATTCCATCTACTGTTATAATGTTAATTTTTAACCCAATGGCCAGTCGCCAGTTTAGGATATGCATAAACATTTCCTTTGGAACCAGCAACTGGAATCATCTTGTTTGGATTGATAAATCTTTGCCTGGTGAAACCTATCCTAGTAAAATCTATCCTAGTAGGTAATTGTTGGCGTATACCTGATACATCTAACCTCCAACCTCAGCTTGTCTTACTGTAGCTCATTCAAATGCACACAACGTGTCTGAAGTAGCTTGCATTCGAAATCACGTTGCACAATGTGTGTGTATGTTAGTGAAGTAATCTAGCAGTTTAAGTGCAGTATCACATTACTTCTGATAATTGCATCCAGTTGATCCCATCCCACACATTCTCTCTCAATCAGTCTCTGTGCTCAGGAAAGACGGAGAAGAAATTTGAAGTTTTTCCAGATTTACAGTATTCAACAGTGTTACTACTTTTCCCTCGATAATAACCGTAAAACCTGGGCATTTTTTATTAGCTCTTTAGTGTGTTATATACAAATGCACAATAAAACAGCCCCAATGCATGTCTACCAATGAAATTTCTCCATGCTAAGTGTGAGTGAGTAACTAAATTCAAGAGTTTGTTTAGTTGGTGATGACCAGTAAGATCACTGTAGCTCAGTAAGATCAACTGAACAACACCGAGGTGTATTGTTCTCGCGCACACACAAGGCTTCAGCTTGAAGAGTGTTTTATCATACATTACCTTCACAATGGTTCTGTTTAGCTTAGGGTCAAACTGATCTAAGGAAATCTTTATTTAGAATTACACAGAGAGAGTCAGGACTATATTTGGACTGACAGAACGTCATTAAAGACCATGCCTTAGGGTAATGAGAAAACCATTGCCTATGCAGTCTGTCACTCAGAATGGAGTCCCACCTCTCTGGTCTTGCCGGAATCATCCAGGTGGCCCTAATAATCCAAGCAAGGTCTGAAACCAAAACCCGAACCAAGTTATTTATGTCCTGGAAACCTTAAAAAATGGGAAAGGACTCTACTTAAGAAGCAACTATAATTGGAAAGTTTACATGAATTACAAATTTGATTTGGTGTGCCTTTGTTTGAAGTGCCTTGGCTTGCTTGCTTGCTTGAAGAGACCGAGTGGTGTCTATAAATGTCACCGACATTTCATCTTCCTCTCTTATCTTTTTCTTCCTCACGCATACAGAATTTTTAGGTCCGTCGTGTCAGACAGTGTCTCCAAAATCGAAGGAGAATGCCTTTGCGTGTAGATGAATCGTTGCGCTCTGTGCCCGGCTGCAAATGAACATCTGGCTGGCATATTGGTTCCATGTGTGAAAATGAGATCAGCTCAAATAATGACCAGGCTCTAGAGAAAGGCAAATGCACACTGGCTCTGATTTGTTCGACAGCCTAAGTTGGCGGCACCTTGCATAATTAGGGAGCAATTGGCTGAGATTAGACGGGCTTCAGACCCTGACCAATCATTAATATGAAGCCCCGTCTCTAGGCTCCTCCCTCTTTCTTATACCCTGACGGACCCCCTCCAGTGTTTGCTAAAGCGCTATCAGCTGGTAGCTATTTGTCAGAACTCTACCTCTTACCAACTCACCCACCTACCTCTGGATGGGCCTTAATTGTTTTAGACAAACAAGCAAGCTTGTAGCTTAGTTTTTTTTTTTTTACCTAGGAAGACTTGACTACTTTGATCCACACAACATTTCTTTGCAGGGCCTCAAAACTATTTACTAAAGACATTTAATCACAGCCAGTGCAGAGACTCAAAATGGACACTTACACTGGGGTGAAGGAAAACACGGTAAGCTTTAGCGGTGGAATGATGGTTAACAGTGAGTGAGGCATCACAAGGCTCTCATTGATATTCATTGTGTGTGTTTCTGTTTTGTTTACATTAAAAGTATTTTGGAAAAGCCTATTTTAGACACTGTCCTTTTTCATATTCAGCTCTGTCTGTGTTTTGAGTTGTGCGTGGCATAATATCAAAACGAACGCTGACGCCAGCTGCTATGCTTCATTAGGTGTCATAACTGCCCCTTTTAGCGAAGGGGGAAAATTTTACCTTCCCACTATTAAGAAGCAGAATCCAAGTAGTGATCTGAAGCGACAATGATGGCAGTTTGCCTGGTTCACTATCTGGCAGCATACCCTGATGTATAAGCAGTCAAGACGTGGGGATTATGGTTGATGGGAACAAGGCAATTTTCAGGAAGTGATAAAGTGGAATACATCTGATTGTTTGCAGCACTCGGTTTGGAAAAGCGATGGTGTGAATTAACAGGCAAGAATAGATTACATTTCGCTTCTGCTCACCACATGGAGCCCGAGCTCAACCGAGATAAAGTGGGGAAGTCCGTGTGTGTGATTGTACATGTGTGTAAACAGCTTGCAGGCAGTCACCGTTGCAATTACCGACATGAGTACGAGTGTAATCACAACAAGATGGACCCACAGCAGACAGTCTCTGACGACGCAGAGGTCCAGGTTACCACCTCTCACAGCATGTCAGCACATGTGGGAGCTCAATCAGTGATGCTAATTTGTATTCGATGAATCTTGACATTCATGAAGCGCAGAGGTTAAGAATGCTCAAGGAGTTCACGGTGTAAAACACACAACCTGGTGCGTGTTTGTGTGTGTATACGTACATTGCAATACCGTATCCTCCTTCACCAGTCTGTCTGCTTCTCTCTGCCTTCTCTCACTAATCATTTAATCCTGCATAGCCTCTGGGCCAGAGGGCCACACCTTTAACTGTGCTTTTGTGATCAGAGTAATATTTAGGTAATAGCATGCTCATACATGCTTCTTTATGCTGTTTTCTCTGGTTTTCCATGTGCTTCTTCTTTTGTCTCTTCAAAACAACAGGAAAAGCCCTTAATCAAAGTTTTGTCCCATGGTGTCCATTCCCTATTGTCTCTCAGTCCCTCCTATCGTTCTCCTCGGCTTTGTTTACAGAAGGGCACAGTTTAAAGAAGTCTCATGAAGACTGGTCGAGAGAGAGGGTGGAAAAAAGACAGGGAGCACTCTGAGGAAAGGGTGTATTAGCTGTAGATCGTTTCCTATAAGCAGCATATCTCCCAAAGGGCCTGGCTTAGGTGACAGAGGGGTAAGAGAGGAACTTGTAGAGACCTCTTGCAGAACTTCAGAAAATTCACCAATGCACCCATAGACACATTGATATCAGTAATGCTGCCAGCATGAATTCTGACGTAGCACTGATTTTGTCGTACAAAGCAGTGTGAAAAGGAAAGAAATGGGCTGTTGTCTTGGTTTTCATCTTCACCAACTCTCTACTTTACTTCTTTTTTTTCTAGCTGTTATATATTTTGTTCCATTCTTGTTTATTATGCTTTAATCAATTGAAATAAATTACATGAGGCATTCCATAGGCCTTTCCTGTGTGGCAGTCTAATCTCTTTGGCTTGTTCAACTGCCATTTGGATAAATGGTTTCGTTTCTTTTATGGACCTGGAAAAGCCAGAATGAATCAACACAGCGAGATGAAATCACTCTTATGCACCTGTGGCACACCCTGTAAGTAGCCTCATTGAGACACAAGGTGAACCGTAAACAGAAAAAGAAATGCAGTGCCAATTTCAAGAGTAAATGACAGTCTATTTGGGATTACTGAAATCATACAACAGCCTCTCTGTTTTAAATGAAATTACATCCCAGAAAGATGCTCATGGATTTTCTAGTAAACTAGTGTGTGGCATTCATAACATGATCAATGCATGTTTTCACATGGTTCTGTCTCGTACATTTAGGGCATTTGGCAGACACCCTTAGCCAGAGCGACTTATATTTATCTCCTTATATTTAGCTGAGCAGTTGAGGTTTAAGGGCCTTGCTCATGGTCACCTTTCTGGTCTTGGGATTCAAACTCATGACCTTCCGATCAGTAGTCCGACACCTTAACCACTGAGCTACCACTTCCCCCACTTCCTGTCTCTGCCCAGTTCTCCTGCCCAGTTCTCCCAATGCAAGGCATGAAATTTGGTGCTTTAACTTTGGGATTTGTCTTGAAAATGGTTTCCTAGTGCCGAGATTATATATATCTCCTGGCCTCTTTATTACACAAACACCTTCCTACTGAGCTATGTAGAACTAAATCTCCAGATGTTCAGGAATGATATTTTTGGTATGAAATCCAGCTTTTTGGGCCAGTGGCAGTTTTTTGAATGTTATGGCAGGCACAAAGGTAGCAGGTTTAAACTTTTGTCTTTTCACCAGAATTTAAGGTTTAGCTTTTTTTTTCACCTTTATCCACTGAGCTGAACAAAAAAGGAGATCCTAGGGTTGTAGGTTATTCTGATCGATCTCTGACCCCAACCCTGACTGATGGGTAGAAAGTAAAATTTTTGATTTCCAAATGAAAGGGAATATTATAAGCAAGATCTAGAAAATGGTTACAACAGAGACGAAATAGCTTTTCGTAGGAAATGCTTTTCGTTTTTTCTCTCTGCTGCTATATTAGCAGGTCTGGAGAGCCAGACTAAACTCTTTCAGCAAGCCAGACTTCTGACCGTCCAACAGAAGTTTTTGAGAAACTTGTAAAATTCATTTGAGAACAAATGTGCCTACAATACTTTGGCATTCCTTCCTGCTCGAGCATGTCAGCTTTAGAACGAACAAAGGTCTGAAAACATGGTGTTCATTTTCACTTTTATAGGGGGCCTCATTAGGGACTTGTGTGTTTTTACAAACAGGTTGTTCATGGCTACAGATGTTGAGCTTCCTCCATGTTAACTAAGCTTGGCCCATGGGCTTGGACTACCACAGACTGTAGCCACATTTTCACTAGGCATCATTTCCTGCCTGCCTAACAAATCACTGTTGCAGGTTTTTTCCCTAGTATTTGTGTGCGTAGAGTGTAAGAATACATATTCTGAAGAGACTTTGTTTGATCTGAAACCGTTGAAAGTCTCCTTGTAGTACTGTATTCTTCAGATGACTGTTCCGTTTGGGTGTAGTCTACTGCTGTAGCGCTAAAGGATTCTAGACACAGCTGTGTGTGTCGTGAGGTCGAGATGAACTCTGAATTCGTATTAATGGGAACCCTGGAAATTCTAACAGGAAAAAATAGCTTCAGCTGCTCAACGCCTTTCTTGAACTGTAACTCTTATTTTTAACCTCATTGTTGTGGAGCGAGGGACGAGTCCTGGCTGCCATCCTGTGAGCCACACTTCAATGCAAAAATCTTTCAGGGGAAAGAGACCTCCACCAGTACAGCGAAGCATGACCTTTCCTTATGTATTTAGCAGATCTTGCCGCTCTTTGAAACCCCCGAAAGCTTTTGAGGTGATCGGACGTGACTAATTTGATCCTCTTCACTTGTCTTCATTTCAGTTTTGAAGTCATTTTCTCAAAGTAAGCTGCTCACACGATGAAGGCACTTGGCTTGCTTTAGATTTTCTCCTCAAGGCAAACTCATCACAGATGTCCCGCTTGTGTCTTGGTTATGACTGTGAAAATGAGCATAATTAATTCTGGCAAAACACTCTACTGTGCAGGGACATCTTTATTCTCATCTTTTTTTTGTTGTTGAGCTGAACTCAGGTCACATCAACTCTTACTGCAGTTGAGGTCAGGTAAGTTTTAGAAACATAATATTTTAATTTGTTGTTGTTGTTTTTTTTTTTAAAGATCACTTGCATTACTGTAGGTACACTAGAATGCCTCACCTGACAATCTTATTCAAGTCTTCCAGACTGTGAAAATGAGCACTGTTAGCACTGGCAGGACATGATTACACAGCTAGTAGGAGCACTGATTGATTCTAATCTCTCATCTCCAATTTATCCAAGTGCCTGGGTCTATTCTCTCAGGTGACTGAAGCCCTATATGAATATGGATGTCCATGTGTCCTTTCCCAGCTGACAGCAGGCTACTCATTTCTCACATTTCCAAAAATGGCAGACTCCTCCACCTTGGCCTGTTCTCCAAGAGCCACTAATGGTCTCCTCTTTTCTGAGCTGTGTGCTGAGATAGCTGTCTGGCTGAGACTGAGCAGGGTTTGTAGCTCCAGGCCAGCTCAGGCTCAGTGAAGCAAAAGGGGAGAGAGAGAGAGAGAGAGAGAGAGAGAGAGAGAGAGCGCGGGGGCAAGGAGGTGGAGAAAGAGAGGGGTCTGGATTAAGCTCAATTGAAAGGATGAAAGCCTCCTGGATTTCTAATGAGGTGTTTGCCAGGAATCTCAGAGTCACCGAGTCATTTTGTGCGAGTGTGGCCATGCAGGTTTGAGAAGCCAACCAACATGGTTGTTTTCCGGGACCGAATATGACGAGTCACCTTTGGTGTTGCGGGAAAGGCCTTGCCTGGTCCGTGTCAGGCCCTCTTCCCTGTCTTCAAGCGCCACATTGTGGATGTGCGTGTGTATCCTTTTGAAAGCTATAACAAGTCCAAACCTGTGAATGAGTTAATCTGGTCTAACAGATGCTCTTAAAAAGCCTGACACTTTCCTACACAGATTCATCCCTTATTCGCTCCTGCTCCTGCTCCTGCTCCTGCTCCTGCTCCTGCTCCTGCTCGTGCTGTGTTCCTCCGTCCCTGTGACCAGAGACATTTACGGGTAGCACAAAATTCACTTACAGTCAGGTCCTCAAACAATGTCACCTAGTGTCACAGACGGACTGACTTTTTCCTCATGCTGTTCTCCATCTCTAGAGTTTGAACTCATTATAATAAGCATGTATATGTGTGCTAGAAAGTAAATTCTTCACACAACACTTAAGGCCAGCGGCATGGCAACAGGGCAGCTTACCAGGCTGGCATTTTGGAATAGAAAATCTTGGTCACAGAAATTCTCTCTCTCTCTCTCTCTCTCTCTCTCTCTCTCTCTCTCTCTCTCTCTCTCTCGCTTTCTCAATATTTTCTTATACTGTGCTATGGAGCATACTCAATACCCTACACTACCTGCATCCAATTATCTTTTTGTTTAGGTTATACTTTTATCCACTATTTTTTCCTTCCTTCCAATTTTCCCCCATTTCGTCGTCTCTCTTTCTCTCTGTCTGGTTCTCTTTCTTATATTTTCTGTTTATTTTTTTTCTTCCTCTTTTCAAACTCTAACCATGACTGTCACACATACCATTAACTCGCAGCCATATTTTATCAGTACAGGAAAAAAAAACGCCCTGTGGTAGTGAAACTAAAGCTGATTCATACCAGACAAGTCCTGCTGTTGAAAGCAGTGTTTACATTCTCCTAAAAATCAAATGAGAGGCTGATTTCTCCCAGCACTGTGGCCTGGTGGGCTCCAAGGATGCTTGAGAAGTTGGCATCTGCAGTCTTTAGAAAATTCATACAAGTTTGTATTTGATTTCTAAGAGCTACTTTTCTTTTTCTCAGATCTCAGTCGATTGTGTGTTGCTCTGTGTGTGCGTGTGTGTATGTGTGTGTGTGTATATGTATGTGTATATATATATATATATATATACATATATATATATATATATATACATGTATGTATGTATGTATGTGTGTGTGTATATATATATATATATATATATATATATATATATATGTATGTATGTATGTATGTATGTATGTATGTATGTATGTATGTATGTATGTATGTATGTATATATATATATATATATATATATATATATATATATATATATATATATATATATATATATATATATAATATGTCATGATGTATCGATATATTTTATTTGCTATTTTATTCCTGTGTCATTAGCCGATTTTCCTCACACTTTGCATGCAGAAAAAGACATTATGGCAACTTTATCAACAGATTATTTACACCGTGCTTCATGCAGAAACAGATTTAAATAAATGGAGGCTTTTAACTTTCTGCTTATCTAGTAGCAATTATATACTTTTACTGAATCAAGGCATTGCTTAATATTACTTACTGCCCCCTGATTTATACCCTTTGATAGCTTTGAGTGTATTTATGCTTAAAATGAGGTGGAACTCTTAAGATCTGTGCTTTAGGAACACACAGCCTTCATGATTACTGTAAATGACCCATGAGTCTGCACTGCTGCTCTGGTCTCAGGCTCGAATGTTTCAAAGTTTACATTGGACCGTCACCTTGGCTAAACTTAGTAAGTTCGATTTAATTTCATTCAGGGCCCACCTATTTACAGAAATGGGTAGGCCCAAGGTAATCAAACAGCCTATTCAAAATGTGCTCATTTTCCATCTGGTCCAGTCAGCAACAATGAGCTAGCTTCTAACTTCCCTTAAATTATAACCAGGCCTGGAGTATCAGTGTCTGTCACGGTTAGCTGACTAATTATGATCAGTTCTGTTAATTAGACCACATCACAGCTGAAGTGCATAGTTACAGTATACACGGACCCAAGCATGTTTAAAGATAGACCGGACGAACGATCGGTGAAAGCAGAAATGACTGCTCTTTTCTCTAGCGCTTGCTTTAAGATGCTCAGCTGCTCTAGAACGCAGTCCGTATGCAACGGTGCGGCATAAAGTATGCCAAATCTTTATCAAGGGCTTTATTGACCGTGACGAGTAAGAAGCAGGGACGTATACAGCAGAATAACTTCAAGCAGTACAGCCGTTTCTAACTTTATTATCATCTGCCTTGTAGCTAGTATATTATAATTGTTATATCTACAGTAAGCATTTCAGTACTCACAGAGCGTCTCGGCGACATTTATCACACAGCCGTGCAGATGGTATTATCAAATAAAACTTAAATAATTGTTATGAAAAGCGCTCATGACAACAGCTGCACATGTGTTTACCATCTGTGCATGTTATAGTTACTCAGGTGTTTCCTTACACTGTACACATATAAATGCAAGGAGCTGAATCATTTCTAGTGGTCACATTGCACTGCTTTCTTCATTGTGCAGCTAATTTTTTCTTTCGTTTTTTTTTTTGGTTCAGTTACAGAAACGTTTTCTGCCAAAAACTAAAGAAAATCTTATTTGAAATAAAACATTCTGTTTGTGAAATCTGGCCCAGATATACACCGATCCAAGGTTAAATGCTATGCACGATCCTGTTTGGTGTACACATGAATAGTGCATACTGTACCAATTTGACCAATTTATTAGGAATACCAGTGCACTTGCACTTTAATGCAAATATCCAGTCAGTATCCAGTCTAATCAAACAGATCATGCAGATTAGGATCCGAGCTTCAGTTCACATTTCAGCATTTCACAGGATCTAGTCAGAGGCAGTTTCTGTCTACTGCTGGCAAATCCAGGTCGAGAATTTCCAGACTGGCTCGAGCTGATATTTCAGTCAAATAATCACTCTTTATGTCCATGATGGACAGAAAAGCATCGCAGATTGCACAACACATCAAAGGATGAGGTGGATGGGATGCAGCAGTACAAGACCGTATCGGGTTCTGCTCATGTCAGCCAAGAAAAGCTGAGGCTACATTGGGCACAAGCTCACCAGTCTGGAGAGGTGAAGAGTGGAGAAAGACCAGGTGACATTTTCCAGGAGGAAAAAACTATCCATGAAAAAAAAATCTGCTTCAGTCCTTCAGAAACCTTTTGATTACATAGCTGATAAGGGCATCTCTCCATCTCTCTCTCTCTCTCTCTATCTCTATCTGTCTGTCTGTCTGTCTGTCTTTATGCTCACAGTAAAGAACTCTGCGCGCGCACACACACGCGTGCGCACACTCACACTCTCTCACACACACAGGCGCACACACTCACTCACACACACACATGCGCACGCACACACGCGCACACACTCACACTCTCTCACACTCTCTCTCACTCATTCTCTCTCTCTCACACACACACACACACACAAAGCCTCTGCCATGCTGGAAATGAATCAGCTAGTGTCTCTAGATTGATGGAGCGATAAAGCAGCATTTTTTTTTTTAAGTGAGAGTGAACATGTGTTTTAAATAAAAGCTTCAAGGCAAACCCCCAAAAACCAGTTTTACATTACAAGAAGGAGAAGATTAAAACACGGAGGGGAAAAAAAAACACGCTTCGACTTTTTTTTTTTAATTTTTATTGTTTCTTATCACGTTCCAGCTGGAGGTCTGCTACATTTAAACTCTTCGCTGTGAACTCATCCTTCTTCTTTAATCAGCACAGAAATGATACGTGTGTACGCACTCCGACTCGAACTCCACCAAGCTCTGGCTGAATGGAAAGACTATACACTCAATCCTCCTTTTTCTGCCTCCCTTCATAGCTTTTAAGCTCCTGTGTGTGGTTACTGGGTCTGTAGATGGGGAGGAAACTAATAGGTTTATCCATGACATTATTATTTTTTGTCCTCTCCTTTTTCTTTATTTCCCTTTTTTTCCCCTTTTGTTCCTTTGTCAAAATAGAGGTTGGGAGGTACACTATCCCTTTTCACAGCGGAGATGCTACAAGGAAGCGTTCAAAACAATGCTTATTCTCTTTGTGAAGGGACGAAAGCAGACTCTTTTCAGTCACTCTTATGTAACTCACTCACTGACTCACAGTCCTTTTGATTTTTCATCCATTCACATGGTCACATAAAATTTGTTTAATTTATTCCTTCCGTACTTTTCATAATGGTGCAGTCTGTGTCGAGCGTGCTTTGTGCTGGCGAGTAACATCTCGCAGGGTCACACGGGTCTTTCTACGTGGGGATGGGGAACGTTTAGATTCAGGTTTGGATGTTGTTTCTCTAATCCTTACTACTTTTAGTCTAGCCATCAAAAAGGCCAGGTAGAATTACATAACATCACATAGCGCCGTAGCTTATATTGTGGGGTAAATCTACTACATACTATGTGTGTGAGGTAAATATCCTGTGTTGCGTGTATATGGTTTGAGTTTTCTAGAGTAGATTTTCTCATCATCATTTCTCAGAATAGAACCCGAGGGCCTATAGGGGTCAGTGATGTACAGCCAAAGTTTTTTTTTTTTTTTTTTTTTTGTGACATTATTTATGCTTTTAAGGCATAATTATTACTCTAGTATCATTGCATTTTTATCCTTTTGCTATTATTAAGGATATCAAACCACACCATTATTTTTTTCCTTCAAATACAATACTGATACCAGAGGACTGGGTGTTGGTTGCTACTTGATACTGATCTGATCCTGACATCGTGACGTTAACGAGGCCAGCTCTCTGCAAGCTCCTCGCTGCCAAGTTCTACAAAACACCGTGATAGCAGCGTGCTTACATACTGTTTGCATTCCCAGTCCAAAATATGCGTCGTGTCATTCAGCATAACACTTCCTCAAATATGTTAGTTTTACTAATATGCTACTCACATGAAAGTTCTTTTAGGAGGTTGTTTATTTCCTAATGAAAGGCAAAATAACACACATACACACAGTAGCTCATGATGTTGAAATTGGAAGGTAGAGTCGGGTGCATAAATATACACCCTCATTTCTGTGTAGCACCTTCATTAATTCTGGTATGTTTCAAACCAGTTGCTATCAGAATTAGTTGACTAGAGTTCATCTCAGTGGAGTTGACGGGTTAAGGGAAATGCCAGCATCATGAACAGAAGCATTCTGGGACAGAAAAAGTCCATTATCAATTAAGGTTTAATTAGTAAAACATATTCCAACATTTTAACATCCTTTATTTAAGACAATCTCTTTACATTGGTTTAGTAATAAAGGAATTAGTCACTGAAGCAGTTTGAGTAGTTGGATGATTCTCAGCTTTGATCATATGGATTTCATAGTTTTTTTTGCACCTTACTTTAAACGTTCGAGAACTGCTGAAAGGTGAAGATTAGCGTTATATTTAGTTATCTTTAGCGTCCCAGTTACTCGCTCTGATGGTGGATCATTTTAGCAAGCCACGCATGAGATTGACAGCGCCGCATCAGATGATTACAGAGTCTTATGAATCTGATCCGCCTCTGTTAAGCAGTGTATTCCCCAGCAATTCACAGCAAATCAGCGTGACTCATCTCTCAGCTCTTGTCCGCATCAAAATGACACTTTCATTTGTCCTGCTTCTGCTGTACAGAAAATGGAGCTGACTGTAAGCAGAGTGCAGTTTGAAGTGGATTTTATTTATGTTTTAGGCAGTGGTGTATGGCAGTGGTGTCTGCTCTCTCTCTCTCTCTCTCTCTCTCTCTCTCTCTCTCTCTGCATTTCTGCTGTTTTGGACTCCTGTATAGAACTTCATTGACCCCACTTTAGGTTTTGGCTGAGTCTCCTCTCACTAACTCAGGAAGGCTGTCTGCATTGTGTTGTCTCTTAATAAAACACTTGTTCTCTGTGTGCAACAAACTGCATCCAACCGCTGCATTGCCAGTGGCAGCCATCTTTGAACATGACTTATGCTTAACTTATTAACTGACATTTGTTGCTACATGGCTAGAAGCCTTTTTGCTTTTGTGGAAGTGGATGAGGGCGAACCTCTGTCGAGCAGCTGTTACCTTCGTCAGCTCACTCACTTTACTCTCACTCGTGTCACATGGCTGGAAGCACGAGGTCGGTATTCCCTGGGATCCCTTTCTCGTTTGTATCCTAAACACGTCCCTACAGCGACTGAACTACACGTTAGTGACGGAGGAGTGAGCACACCCCTGTCATTAGCCTCTTGTCAGCCTAATCCACCCTTGTTGACGTTTCAAGCGGAGGAGGCCTGATCTATATTACACTGGTAGCACAGTAATATCTCACTAGCATGAAACCAGTGCATGGAGATTGTACATGGCTAGATTTCCTCCTTCATTTTGTTCTCACCTGGGAATTTATAGCACTATTTATTTCTAAACTAATGAATCGCATTCTACATATGTCTACATAGACAGATTTGACTCTAATCCCCAATATATGCTAGCGTCGGCTTTATTTAATGATTAAAAAATAAAAGCAAAGGAGGAGAATAACGGCAGGGGTGAGTTTGTTGCGATTAGACTGGAACTCAAAGCAAACCTAATGCAGCATGGGACGCTCCATAGCGCTTTTCAGAAAACGGGTTCCTTAAACAGCCTCAGCATGTCAGCCATGATTAGACATGCTTTGCTAATAAAAGCTCATTATCACAGCGCTACAACGAGCAAGAGGCTTTTTATTTATTTATTTATTTTTTTTCTTCTTTTAGTTTGTTTTGCTTTCTTTCGTCCAGAAACGCACTGCAAAAATCCCAGCTGGAAACATACCTCCATGCCTCGCAGTCCATTTAGTATAATTAACTTTCTGTTTCCAAAAAGGTGCAGAAAGTTGGAGGGCTGCATCGTTCAGATGAGATGTAAATAAACTGTCAGCCAGAACGTAACACCTGCAAAAGCTCACTTCTATCCCACACGTGTTTTATTGTATTGTAGTGAGGCAGGGATTAAAGAGGAGGTTATAATGCGCCTGAAGTATCACTGCAACCCCAGAATCCATTTGGAGTTTAACCAAACGGTCAAATGAAAGAGCACAGATGTGCACAGCAGGAAGTGTGTAGCGCTACACAACCAAATAGTTCCCACGACAGTAAATTCAAATATTCACCCGCTGTTATAGCCTTTTATTTTATAATTGATATATGTTAGCCAACATCCTACAACGTCATTCATAGATGTTCTGTAATTGTTTTTTTTTTTTTTATTCTGTTTTGTTCTCATTTGGTACTTTGGCAATCATCTAAACTCATCTGCTATTTGAAGCTCTGACTTAGTGGGAATTTGAACAGGATTCAGATGAGTTCTCTCACAGGATTCCCAAAGCTGATTGGTGGAAATGTACTAAACGGTTCACAGGGACTTGCATGGTGGAAACAAAATCTAATGTTGATTATAAATGCTTTCTGTAAGCCTACATTTATTAAGACTTAAATATTTTTTTCCTGGAACATGGAAAGTTGCTGTTTTTTTTTTTCTTTGTTTGTTTTAAATATATATATAGCTTATATATATCATTAGCTTACAAAATAAGTGATAAACAGGAAATAACTTGTATCACAGACAATCCATAACAATAAATGCAACTATTTTAAAATGTGCGTCATCTATTACTATAAAAAAGATTTAATTGTTAAATTGTTATTTATAATGATTATTTAATCATTCTGACAAATGAATTACATAAGTGTTATCTAAATTATTAAATCATTATTTAAACATATTATTAGCATTTTTTTTTTTAAATAATTAAGTTAAAAATTGCTAAGGAATGAAATACTTCTCAACACAGAATTTTTTTTATTTTTTTTTATTAAGCATCTGATACCTTTAGATTTTGCAGTCAGATCGATTTAGTAAGTTTTAAGTTTTCACGCAACTCAGAATTTCTCCTCTCATTGACACAAACAACCCAGAACAGAGTAACACAGATAAGGCTGCAGTGTTTGTGTTTATGTTTTTGTGATTGTGTTTATGTAACTGTAGTTAAAAGATAGCTTTCCAGCTTAGACACATGATAAGTATTTACATTTCACAGAACTTCAAGACTGAATCAGCTTTATACAAACTTTTTTTTTTTTTTTTACACTGTATTCATTTCCAGCTCTATTTCAGTGGCTGCTATATTGCCCTGCAGACCATATCTCCATATCCATCCCGTTGCTAATTTCACAGGCGGTTGAGTGTCTCTCAGGCATGGTAGCACGTCACTGTGCTCTACATAGCCTTTGCTTGTTGCGCTGCAACCCCATAGCAGATTCATCTTCCAGCAAGGAAGTCCACCTCCCCTCAGGACCCCGGTGCAGATTACTTCACGCTAAATCAATTACGGCTACTATTATTCATTGTTGTGTCATTTCTCCCACTTTAGTCTCTTACGTTTCGGGGAGAAAATCACCTCCAATTTTTACTACTTGAAAAATGAACACGTTGCCTCCTGTTTATTTATGTTGCACAGTTTTTTTTTTTTTGGTTTTTTTTTTGGAGATGGGGTGGTGCAAAAACACCAAGAAAAAATGAACTATTGGCAAAGTGATAACATCTGTTTGGAGTCAGGAGTGAAAATGGTTTCCTTTCGTCTGGGCCAGCTAGTGTCTGATGATGTGCAGATGTGCAGTTGGGCCCCGACTGTAAAAGTTATAAGTATTGTCATAACATTGTTCGACTTCTCCAGTATTTCCTGTCTTCTCCTTAGCACGTTATTACTGATTCTGGACAGCCTCCAGCTCAGGAACGCTCTGAGAGGACAGGAGAGGAGAGGAGTGAGCGAGAGTGAAGTTTCAGACTGTGTTTTTTTTTCTCTCTCTCTCTCTCTCTCTCTCTCTAAGTTTAGCTGTGCTAGTGTTCAGACTTCTTTTCTTTTGATAACACACAACGTGTTGGCTAAACAGTGCTGAAGTGGTGCAGAGAAAAAGGAAGAGAGAAAATGAGGGAGAATGGAAGTTAAGAAATGGAGGAGGAGTTAATGGACAGGTCTGTAGAAAATTATCAGGTGAAGAGAAAGATAGGAATACCATTCTCTCTCTCTCTCTCTCCCTCTCTCTCTCTGTATATGTGTCTGTGTGTGGGAACAGAGAAGCAGAGAGCGGGCGTGATCTCCAGCTGATTCAGTCAGGGCTTTTGTTCATTTCCTGTGCAAGATGCTGTCTGCAGACAAGAAGAGAAAAGGGCTTTTCTTTCTCTCTAGACTCATACTGAACTCTTTTGCACTGTGTCCGTTCTCTCTCACTCTCTCTTTCTCTTTATCAGAACACACACACACACACACACAGAGCCTATCCTCTGTTTCACTTTAATATACATCCGCCATGTTGAACACTTGTCCACAATCTCAGACACACTACATGCATATTTCTCTCTTCCTGCAGAGGAAAAAAAAAGATTCCCTCTTCCTTTTCACTCCCTCCTGGACTTCATCCACTGATAAAGAAAAGATACTCTTTCACTAACATGCATGTCTACAATCCCTGGTCGTTACACATCCCGCCTCCAACACCGCCTGCAGCTTTATGGACAACATACAGGAGGGTTTTTCCCCCCCCTCTTGAGTCTTCCAGGTACCCAGATCAGCCTCATTCCTCAACATCTGTTCCAGATGCTCGGAGTGATGAGCCATGGTAATCCCCACGTTTCAGGTTCAAACTGTTGATCATTTCAGACATTTTTTTTTTTCCCACAGGCATAGTGGAGCTCTGCCTCTAAGGCTGTCAGTCAAAACCTCCTGCCAGCAAATATGATTCGTAACACTTTGAGATAGGAAGAGGATGTCAGCTTGGGCATGGCCTGGAACCAATCTCCATGAAAATCCAAACTCGAAGAAAACACGACTGTGTGTGTCAACTGCCTCAGCTGAGGAGATGATTCAATCAGTGATGAAAAGGGATTTAGTGATGGCTGAGATGACTTTTTGAGCAGATTTGTTTGTGTGCTGCACATATTCAGAAGTGATTAACGGCCATAAAAAGCAACCAGGTGCATTTTAGCAGCGTTCTTATAATCGGCGTGAGGCGGAGAGTAAAAGCGCTCAGATGTTCAGACGTATAGGCAAAATCCATTCGCTTGTGTTTCTATCAGATATAGTAACACATTTTTATTCACTAATGCGTGTAATTGCACCGACTACAAGTGGCTACGTAACAGTATCCTATTTAATATGTAAAAGGTTTGCAGTGTTCACCGACAAAATCAAGAGTGTTTGTTTATTATAGAAAATATCACACAACTTATTGAATTCAACACAGTTGTATTTGTATAGCCCTTTTATCAATATCATCACAAAGCAGCTTTACACGAGTGTTTAAAAATATAGCAGTTCACATTACTAATCGATCCCTTATGAGCAAGACAGAGGTGAAGTCACCAAGGGAAAACTCCCTGAGACGATATGAGGATAAAAACCTTGAGTTTGACTCCAAAGGGATCCATCCTCATCTTGGTGACACCAAAGAGTGTGTTTAGAAATCTTTTCATCAGCTGATTGTGTAATGTCTGGTCAAAAAGGTTCTCACCGGTTCTTATAGCAGTTTCTAAGTGTTGTCATCTGCAGCAGTCTCATGTATCTCCAGGCTGTGAGTTCATCCTCAACAGCAGCGAGTGCATTCACAGTGATGAGACTCCAACCAAATCGGGAAAGCTGAGGAGGTTTTAGCATGTAGCAGTAGTAACTTAAATCCTTTCACTTACTTTTCACCTAAACTGTTAGTAAGCAATCTTAAATCACAGCTCATGTAGCGCACCACAACTCGGAGATGAATAAATCCTCTATTGCAGTCAAAAAATAAAACTGTTGTTTATATAACTGCAATATTTCTTACATATCGTTATCCTAGCCGCTGCATGGAGGCAAAACCACCTCATTTGCTGGTAAATTAGCATGAAATACTGTTTCCACAGAGGTCGGGACAATAATGATATGTTTAATTTGTAAGTAAAGCAATGCACCGTTTAAATCTCAGTATATAATCTGTCAGCTTTTTTATTTATTTTATTTTATTTTTGAATAAACACCATAACTAGATTAGCCTTGTGCATGATGAAGCTTCCTGATTAGCAACTAAAAATATTACTACTTTGTAGCATAGCAAGTCACTTGTGGTAGAAATACTTCAATACTATGGTAAAATAAATGATTATTTGATATTAAACATTGAAGCAGTTTTTAATTTCTTTTTCTTTTTTCTTCATTGTTGTATAAGAGTAATAGAAAACTCCTGGTCATGTGACAACACAAGGGATGATGGTGACGTTTTTGCTAACACACTCCCTCTTGTGTTCTGTTGCATGTAGTAACATGTAGAGATGTGCAACATGGGCAGGTGTGTAGACTGTGTCCGCTGATCATGAACTGATGACTGTGTATGTGTGTGAGAGAGAGAGAGAGAGAGAGAGAGAGAGAGAGAGAGAGTGTGAATGTTTTGTGATTTCTGCTGCAGTATTTCCCCACTCCACTGCAGGACACTTGTAAAATGAACATTAATATTGGTGGAGCTTATTGTGTCTGACAATGCTAAGCTCCCCTCTGGCAGTGACGCAATACCTTCTAAATAATCTTCTAGATAACTTCCCACTTTAATCTTTCCCTCTTTTGTCTCTCGATCCTCATATAAGATCTCTTTCTCACATGATGAATGTATTTGCAGGGGATAAAATAATGAAATTGGCACTTAGCCAACAGAACTCCTCATCCAAACCACTCCCAGATCTTCTCTTAAGCCTCCTCTAACTCTATCTCCCTATAATTTGAAGTATCAGGTTCCTTTTGTGCCTTAGAGTCCTTGTTTTGCCGCGTATTCCTCTCCTGGCTCTCAAAGAACACGTCACTGTTACTGGCTTCTTTTTTTTTTTTACTTTTGCTCTATAAAATAGGCGCATCATTGACGCTTCCGTGCTAATAACCTCCTTGCCAGTCACAAAGAAATTAAACGTGTTCTTGTGTCTCATCCAGACCGTGGTGAGATCTTTCATGAAGAACGTCATCACAGCATCGTGACTGTGAACGAGAAATAAAATTAAATACAACATCCCTTAGCTAACACAGCTTTCAGGATGGAATGTTTTTATTTTTATTTTTTAATCATCTAATCACACATTTCTGCTTCCTGGTTTGGCCAAGCATTTCACATAAATAGATTCGTTTTTTTTTTTGTTTTTTTTTTTTTAAACAAATGTTCAGGCATCGTATTAGCAAATCCCACGTCCTCTCAGTGGGTGGTTACAGCTGCCTGATTAAAGTGTAAAGAGAAAAGGAGGCTATTAGAGCGGCTTAACATTTTTAATTTGGCTCCCAGTGTAATAGCCTTAATGAGGAGTGTTATAACTAGCATTTCAGTGTACAGCTATGGATTAGCCATCATCAAGGAGCAGCTGATCATATATGATCCTGGAGAAAGGGAAAGTTACCTGGGAAAGGGAAAAGTGTGACACTATTTGGGTTCCTCCTTCGGAGAAATACAGTTCGGAAGGTTTGGTGGATCTGGCTAGTAAGTTTAAGCGAAGTCGTTCCCTCTAGTCCGAGCTCTCTCTGTATATCTGCTACTTCCGAGATGCTGTTTCTTGTGATGCGTCTATATTTGCATTCATAAACCGATACACTAAATAAACATGCAAAATATCACTCTGATAATAATCTACTGCCTTCCCTTCCTGTCAAGACACTTCTAGTGCTGAAGAAGGATGCAATCATATGCCATTAGTGACATTTGCCGATTCGAGGCTGTTTACACTTGGCCGGTAATCAAATTAGTAGTATTAGTGCACATATTCCGTGTCTGTTCCAGCAAATGTATCACACAGCAATTACACGCAAGAACAGTTCACTCTGAAGTGGAAGTTTGCATTAGCACCACTTCAACTCAGTTTAACAACTCCGAGAGAAATGATTTCATACCCGTAAAACCCAGTGCTCATCAGTGACTTAGTTCATTAGTGACAGTTCAGAATAGTTCTCAAAATACATTTACATTTACATTTACAGCATTTGGCAGACGCCCTTATCCAGAGCGACGTACATAAGTGCTTAAATCTCTAACATTGAATACATTAATGCTGGATCACTAAGTTACATACTTAAGATACCATGAGTTTAAAACATTTGTTCAAAGTTACAATGAAAGTGTCAAAGGTGTGTTTTTTTTTTTTTTTTTTTTTTTTTTTTTTAAAATGCAAAAGATAATGAAAGAAGTGCTAGTTGAAGTGTTTCCTGAATAAGTAGGTCTTCAACCGCCGCTTGAAAATAGCCAGTGACTCAGCTGTCCGGACCTCTAGGGGAAGTTCGTTCCACCACCTTGGTGCCAGTACAGAGAAGAGTCTTGTAGTATACTTGCCTCTTACCCTGAGAGATGGTGGAACCAGTCTAGCAGTGCTGGTAGATCGGAGGGTGCGGGGTGCAGTGCGAGGAGTGATGAGGGCTTTGAGGTAAGAGGGAGCTGGTCCATTTTTGGCTTTGTAGGCCAGCATCAGTGTTTTGAATCTGATGCGTGCAGCTACCGGAAGCCAGTGGAGGGATCGCAGCAGCGGGGTGGTATGAGAGAACTTTGGCAGGTTGAAAACAAGCCGGGCAGCTGCATTTTGGATCATTTGCAGAGGACGGATTGCGTTCATAGGTAGACCTGCCAGCAGTGCATTGCAGTAATCCAGTCTAGAAATGACAAGAGACTGAACAAGTACCTGAGCAGCCTGTGTGGACAGAAATGGTCGAATCCTTCTAATGTTGTAGAGAAGAAACCGACATGAGCGAGTCACATTAGCAACATGAGAGGAAAAGGACAGTTGATTGTCCATGGTTACCCCAAGGTTGCGAGCTGTGGCTGAAGGGGAGATCAGATCGTTGTGCAAGGATATAGCAAGATCATGACCTGGGGATGAATCACCTGGGATGAAGAGCAGCTCAGTTTTGCTAGGATTAAGCTTTAACTGATGAGCAGTCATCCATGATGAAATTTCTGCCAGACATGCAGAGATCCGGTCAGAAGCTGTGGCATCTGCGGGTGGGAAAGAGAAGATAAGTTGTGTATCATCAGCATAGCAGTGGTAAGAGAACCCATGTGAGGAAATAACTTCACCAAGAGAGTGAGTATACAGGGAGAAAAGAAGAGGACCAAGTACTGAGCCTTGTGGGACGCCAGTGGAGAGTCTGCGTGGAGCAGATGTCACTCCCCTCCATGTTACCTGATATGAGCGTCCTTCCAGGTAGGAAGCGAACCATTCCCAAGCTGATCCGCATATCCCAAGACTCCTGAGGGTGGCTAAGAGAGTCTTATGGTTGACCGTATCAAACGCTGCTGAAAGGTCAAGGAGGATAAGGACAGATGAGAGATTGGCTGATCTAGCAGCATGTAGTTTCTCAGAGACATCTAAAAGGGCTGTCTCTGTGGAATGAGCTGCTTTAAAGCCAGACTGGTTGGGGTCTTGGAGGTTGTTCTGTGAGAGATAGACAGACAGTTGATTAAAGACAATGCGTTCAAGAATTTTTGAAAGAAACGAGAGAAGTGATACCGGTCTGTAGTTACTGATGTCTGATGGATCCAGAGCAGGTTTCTTCAGGATGGGAATAACCCTTGCTCTCTTGAAGGTAGTTGGTACCTGACCAGATGCTATGGATCTATTGGTGATAGTTGTAATGAAGGGCAGAAGGTCTTGCGAGATGGTCTGCAGCAAAGTGGAAGGGAGTGGATCCAATGGGCAGGTGGTAGGATTGCAAGACTGGATGAGTTTTAGAATCTCTTCTGCTGTTACAGTTGAGAAATGTGACAACAAAGGTGTAGGGGAGTCCATACTCTGAGATGTAAGTGCAGTCGGGGCTGAAGTGAAGGTCCGGCAGATTTCCTCAATCTTCTCCTGGTAGAAAGAAGCAAAGTCTTCTGCAGTCAGGGAGGATGAAGAAGGTGGAGCCGGGGGGTTGAGCAGAGAAGAGATGATGTTGTGGAATTTCCGAGGGTCATGTGAGGAAGCTTCAAGCTTTTCCTTGTAGAAGGAAGTCTTGGCAGAAGTCACATCTGAGGAGAACTTGGCCATGAGTGTTCGGTAAGAATCAAGATCTGCATCAAGTTGTGATTTCTTCCACTTTCTCTCTGATGATCTTAGCTCGCTTCGATTGTTGCGCAGCACATCTGAAAGCCAAGGAGCAGAACAAGAAGTTTTCTTGGGTTTAGTGGACATAGGGCAGAGGAAGTCCATAGTTGAGGAAAGAGATGAGAGGAAAGTATCTGTGGCCGAGTCCAAGGGCAGTGAGGAAAAAGACTCAGGATCAGGAAGGGAAGAAAGAGTGCCAGAAGCTACAGAAGAAGGGGAGACAGAGTAAAGGTTGCGGCGGGTTAGAGCGAGGGGGTGAGAGGTAGTTTTAGGTAGGGTAGGGAGAGTGATGGTAAAGGATACCAGGTGATGATCAGAGACGTGTAGTGGGGTAGCAGTCACGTCTGTAGCTGGAGAAGGACGGGTGAAAACCAGGTCCAGCACATTGCCTCCTTTGTGTGTGGGGATGTAGCTGTTGAGTGTGAGTGTGAATGAGTCAAGAAGAGACAGGAGGGAAGAAGAATGTAGCTTGTCAGAGGGGAGGTTGAAGTCACCAAGCACTGTCAGGGGGGAGCTATCAGAAGGGAAAGCACTAAGCAGTGTGTCCATTTCTTCCAAGAAGTCACCTAGGGGACCAGGAGGGCGGTAAACAACAATGATAACAAGGTTAATTGGAGAGGTAACTGAAATGGCATGGAATTCAAAAGAGGAGATGGTTAAATGAGACAAGAGGAGAGGTGTAAAGCACCATTTCTTTGACAGCAATAAACCTGTACCACCACCCCTGCCTGTTTCTCGTGGTGAGTGAGAGAAAGCATAGGCAGAGGATAAAGCAGCTGGTGTAGCAGTGTTCTGTGGGGATATCCAGGTCTCTGTTAGTGCAAGAAAATCAAAGGAGTAATGGGAAGTTAAAGCAGAGATAAAATCAGCTTTTTTCACAGCAGACTGGCAATTCCAGAGCCCACCTACCACCACTGTTTGAGACTTACACAACAGAGGAGGGTAGATGAGGTTACTGGGATTGTGACCTCTGCTCTGTGGACGAGAGTGTCTGCGAGTGTAGGAATTGAGTACAGAGATGGGTTTAAGGCACATATTTGCAGTCAAGAGTGAGAATTAAGGTATGGTAGAATATAGCAAAACAGTATTAGACACAAAGTTTACAATGAGAGAGAGAGAGAGAGAGAGAGAGAGATAGATATACTTGCAGACGCTAGCGTCTGTAGCGGAGAACCTTCAATTTAAATAGGTAAGCCCTGCCCCCAATTCACACCTTAAGGTAGACTGAAACTACTCCTGATTAATCAGCTGAGAGAACAACAAGGACCAACACTATAAAAATCAACAATGGTATAGAATATAACAATTCAAATCACACTACTCTAGAACAAAGTGAGTTAAGCAGATAGTATACAAAAGTCAGGAACCTACTTTACCAGAAGACAATATATTCAAATGAAGAGAGTTAAAGCAAAAATACACATCAGTGTTTTATTACATTACAACCATTTACAAACTCAGACAGGTAGCTAAATGAGTTAAAACATAAAAGCTCTGTTGAACTAAAACTATTTGGTTTTCATTCGTTTGTTAATTCGTTTGTTTGTTTGTTTGTTTATTCATCCAAGCTCTTTAGCATGGTCAGGATTGTGGTGGTCTGGAGTCTATTCCAGGAATATTGGCAGAGATCTGGGAGTCTGGAAGGGTCCCCAGTCCATCACTAGGCATCACACACTCAAGCGCACACACATTCACACCTAGAGGCAGTTTAGAGTCAACCTGTTCACCTAGGAAGGTGCGATCATGCAAAATTCCACATAATCAGCAAGAGGATCAATGTACCGCTTTTGTACAACATAAAGTGATATAAGTTCATCTAATCAGTTGTTGGGAATTTTAAAAATTCATATTTTCTGCATCATTTTTTTTGTATTCATATATTATAGTGGTGTTACTCATTATACAAAAAATAATATCTCTAGTATCTAGTAATGATATTGGCAAGAATTAATGAATTCTAGTAAAGGATTCTTGGCGGAATTCAGCATTATAAATTTATTCGTTCACAAAGTCGATCCTTATCGTTACAGATTATCGGTTCGTAGATCTCATGGCTTTATGTATCTCAGTGCTGCTGATGAAGCATGGCTGTGGCTCTTCCAACTTTAAATACGCATTCAGATTCCTTCTGCTCTCAGGCTTCTTAATGAAGTATTGAATCTTACTCACAGGAGCAATAGTGACCTTTTTCCTGCTTATTGATCCTGTTTGACATTTTGTCAGGCTTTCACTGCCAAAGGTGCTTCAGACCCCTCGGGCCCTGTGATGTCATTGAGTGCCTAAGTGACGCCGATGGCATCAACGTCCGAAAATTGACCCGTGCTAGACCCGTGCACACGTCGGGTTGCTGAATCGAATCATTTACACCGAGCATGGAGAACAAACAGCTTTACAAGATGCTGGTGCAGTGCCAGATAAAGGAAGCAATATTATTAGTAGTATGTGTACTGATTTCAGAGAGAGCACTCCTGTGCATTTACAATGTCTACTCCACTATATATATATACACACACACACACTTTTCAGCAGAAGGTTTCCTCCACACAAATGAGCTTCCACACAGAGCCGTGGACTCACAAACGATGAGGGAAGAGAACCGATGAGAGCTTTGTGAGTTTTATTCATCTTTCTTGAAATTCCTCTGCTGTCTTTCAGTAGAAGCAATCTATAGTCAGGGACCTCTGTGTTTAAAGCAATTTGGAGTGCATCCTTTAGAAAGGAACAAAGAAAAAAGGAAAAATAAAATAAAAAAGCTTTTGACTCAAAGTAGCTATGAAAAGTATCTCTTTTTATGGGAAGTTCTCAAGTTGCAACAAGATACATGAAGCAAGGTCAGAAATTGTGTATTGTCTGTGAAGCTGGTGCTTTAAAGGGGACACACACACACACACACACGCACCCATTGGCAATCACAACTCATTATTATTGTTCTCATTAATACAAGTTATTCTAACATCTATCCCATATCTTTCCCCTCCAAATGTCGCCCTGTGAGAAGTTGTACAATTTGTAAGATATGTGATGTTTTTTTCCTTGGAGAGATATTTTGTGTACAGTATGAACTTGCCTTGTTTTGTCTCACTCACCTCACCTCACCTCACCTCACCTCACCTCGTCTTGCCCTCTTAGTTTGATCTGACCTTTGCTATTTTCAACCATGACTTGCATCATGCCCATGTGTTTGTTTTGGATTTCGATTGTTCAAGTTACTGTTGTTTTGCTAACGAACTGGACTGCTTTGGCTTTGAGCATTGTCTCCTCTTTCATATGGATCCGTGCTGCGTCTCCGTGAGCCGTCCGTTACACTTATTATGTTTATTATTGAATTCTAGTTTTGGCAAAAGCAAATAGTCCTATAAGTAAATTCAACTTCGACATATTTTCTTCTGTCAGTGGATCTTTGGACCAAGGAGTATTGTGCAGATTTAAATAATGTATCTGATATTTGATGGGATTATGTTTTCAAATCTTGCTCAACTCCCTTTCTGCAAAAAGTTGCATGACTAATTGTTCTGAATACATGAAGTTCTGACCTTATGGTACGTGACTAGAAGTCGCTTGTGATTAGAAATTGTTGCGACCAGAGATTGTTTGTGCAAAATTTTAGAGGGTCAGAATGAGCTGGAGACAAGATGGCGTGACCCGAGGCTAAGAATCAGTTTAGGCGGACCGAGGTAAGGTTATTGTGATGTAGCCAATGATTGACAATGTTTTCTTTTCTTCTCTTTGGTGTTTAATCATGATTATAAATACTTAATATAACGGATGATCGGGGCCCTTCTTCTGTCGTGTTTCACAAGGAGTGTTGCAGCAGCATAAATAAATCGTGAACCTTTTTACTCTTCCTTTTGCCTACCAATGTGCTGTTTTCTCAAAACTTCCACAACACTGCAACAACAGCAGTATTTTGTGGTATGTAATTAATTTTAGAAACTCTTTACCTGCCATTGTTAGTTATGCTAGAATTACAAGCTTGATTATAAACTGTAAGGACCAGATATACGCCCATCTGAATAACCAGTATGTGGCAGTTTCAGATTTGACCTGCTTTAGGATTCGTATAATTAGGACACTGAACAAATCTTTTCTGATCCATCATGAATTCCGCTCACGTCTTTCGATCGAATCTTGTGCCGAACGCACATCAATGTCTTCCTCTTCCTGTCTGCCTAGAGCATTCAAGCCTGCTTTTGTCTTCGGGCCAAATAAGACCGTTTCTCAATTTTTCTCAATTTCTGTGCGACGAGCTCCATGGACCTGGACCATGAGGGAAAATAGCCGTGCATTTTTTCGTCATTTTGTGCAACTGCTTTTTGTTTCCTAGCTCTGAGAGCAGACTGCAGTTACAGTTTGCTCGTACAGCTCATATGAGCACACAGGGGCTCGTGACATGGGCTCGTGGCACACCATAGCGGTACTCTGTCTGCATAAATAAGAAATAAGAGCCCGAGGCAGAATTTATCTCCGTTGTAAGATTCACTGGCGCTCTTATTCTCTGCACTACTGAGACCACCTTGTCAAGACCTCACCATTAAAACTTGGTAACATCAGCAATTCACCTTTATCTTGAACTTAAACTTTTATGATGATCATTTATTTTTATTAGTTACAAGCTGAATGTGGTGTCTTTTTTTTATTTTTATATCTAGTGTCTGCTGTCCTGACAATCATACATGAATCTTTGTAGTTTTTCTGAACTGATCTCAATGCAGAGGATTTCATTTACATCTGCATTTATTCCCAGTTGTATGTTTTATTTATTTATTAAAAGTACAGTATTGGCAACCTTTAGGAAAACTAGCGAAGAATAATGACGTTAAATGAATAGACAGATTGTAGACAGGTTTTGTTCACTCTTCCATTTTAAACTCCTTTATAATCTATTGTTCGATTCGAATCTGAAGACTGAGACTTCTGTGTTGATCTGGAAGACTTTTTGGGTCATCATCTTGTCTATTCCTGGCCAAGTGTGAACCAGGTTTTAGGTTCAAATCTCTATACTGTATATGCTGGAACATTCACAATGCTATTCATAAGGTTTGATGTACAGTACAGACCACAAAACCTGTGAATCCGACCGCAACACACGATGCCAATTCCAGATTTTCCTGCTTCAGGCTTTGTATAATTATAACACTTCAGAGACCTTTTCCTTATTTATTTTTTTTTTTTCTGAATTTTAAGCACATTTTGATTGAGTGTCTTCCTCTTCCTGTGTACCTGAAGCTTTCATACATGCTTCTGTCTTCGGTCCAAAAAACCCATCTCTCCTTTTCTATGTGATGAGCGCACACTCTCCATAGACCTGAACTGTGAGAGAAAATAGAAAAATAAATTGTTTATTCTATTTTGTTGCAGCTTCTTGCATTATTTTTTTTTCCAGTTTGTGAGCAGACTGCGGCTACAGTTTCTCACACAGCACATATGGTGACACACCAAAGCAGTTCTCTGTCTGCATCCAAGATTCACTGGCTCTTTTAAGCTCTTGACTAGTGAAGCATATGTGGATTGTTAGATGGTTATTTTGGCATTTGTTCTTTCTTTCGTTCTTTCTTTCTTTCTTCATTTCTTTCTTTCTTTCGTTCTTTCTTTCTTTCCTCATTTCTTTCTTTCTTTCGTTCTTTCTTTCTTTCCTCATTTCTTTCGTTCGTTCTTTCTTTCTTTCCTCATTTCTTTCGTTCGTTCTTTCTTTCTTTCCTCATTTCTTTCGTTCTTTCTTTCTTTCCTCATTTCTTTCTTTCTTTCCTCATTTCTTTCATTCTTTCTTTCTTTCCTCATTTTGTTCTTTCTTCGTTATTTCTTTCTTTCTTTCTTTCCTCATTTCTTTCTTTCTTTCATTCTTTCTTTCTTTCCTCATTTCTTTCTTTCGTTCTTTCTTTCTTTCCTCATTTCTTTCTTTCTTTCGTTCTTTCTTTCTTTCCTCATTTCTTTCGTTCGTTCTTTCTTTCTTTCCTCATTTCTTTCGTTCTTTCTTTCCTCATTTCTTTCGTTCTTTCTTTCTTTCCTCATTTCTTTCTTTCTTTCTTTCTTTCCTCATTTCTTTCATTCTTTCTTTCTTTCCTCATTTTGTTCTTTCTTCGTTATTTCTTTCTTTCTTTCTTTCTTTCTTTCCTCATTTCTTTCTTTCTTTCATTCTTTCTTTCTTTCCTCATTTCTTTCTTTCTTTCTTTCTTTCTTTCTTTCTTTCTTTCTTTCCACATTTCTTTCTTTCCACATTTCTTTCTTTCCACATTTCTTTCTTTCTTTCTTTCTTTCTTTCCACATTTCTTTCTTTCTTTCGTTCTTTCTTTCTTTCCACATTTCTTTCTTTCTTTCGTTCTTTCTTTCTTTCCTCATTTCTTTCTTTCTTTCTTTCTTTCCTCATTTCTTTCTTTCTTTTTCTTTCTTTCTTTCTTTCTTTCGTTCTTTCTTTCTTCCCTCATTTCTTTCTTTCTTTTCCTATTTACTATAATAATTGGTTAAAAAAACATGGTCGCTTAATATCTAGTTTCCTACTTTAGTGGCCCGATATCCATCTTTTTTTTTTCACCAGCACCAATTATTTGAAAGGAAAATGCAAGTCACCAGACAGTACCTTAAACCTCACTTCCCTCTTTACTAGCTGCCCCTTCAGATGAGATTTACAAGAGCAGCCTTTACAAAACGACCTATGCTACCATATCTACAGGGCTATAGGTGTAATTACTATCGCCCTGTTCCTGTGCTAGCCAGTGTCAGGGGTCAGAAAAGACAAAGTGATTTGGGGTAGAATGGTATGGGAGGTAAAAAAAAAACAGTGAAAATGTTGTTCTGCCTTTAAAGGGGTCAAGACTGAAACTGCACTAAGCATGATGGAGAATGGATGTGTGAATCGTTAGAACCTGGAGTTAGTGAAAATTGGAAACAGGCTAGTCATTCAATTTGCTGGAGGGCAGAAGGTGGACCTGCAGTTCAGCACTCTACCAGATAGAAATAGCAATCAGCTTTAGCACTGTTTGGACACATTGATGCACTGTATGTTTGCTGCTGCCAACTAGCATACATACTACGTTTCTTATGGATGTGTAAGGAAAGCGAAGCGGTTAAATGAACTGAATAGTGCATTGGCTGCTTTATTTTATTTGTCCATCTGATGCATTTGGAATGTGGCAAAATGATGACTAAGTTGAGTCCAGTGTTTACCTGTCCAGTGTTACATCAGAATTATATCTGCTGACTGGTGGGTGTTTAAAGGTGGCATGGACCTCCATTCTCCTCTTACTTCTATGTGCTTTGCGTCATCCAGCAGTCTTTATTACAACATGATGGTTTTCCATGAAGCCTTTACTTTCCTGTGTGCTGAGATTCTCTAATAAAGTTGGCAGCCAGGACACAAACTTCTTCCAAGCCAGAACTATTCAGACTTAACATTCACCTACTAAATGAAGTCAGTGCACTTTATTAAAACTTATTAGGTTCATCACTCTACAGACTGATTGAGGTGTTTGCCCTCTTTGACAGAGATGTACGTTCCACTTTTCCATATTCCAGTGATTCAAGCCAGGAGTTAATACAGTAAAGTGCCTTCATTACTCCTCTTGCTGAAACCTCCCATAATTATCTGAATGAAGCAAAGCTCATGTTGATCAAGCCCTTGACTTCCTTAGTCATTAACGTGGAGGGTTTGTTTGTCCAAGGTTGTCGGACAGTTAGGAATTAAGCACCAGGTCTGATTGCTGGGCAGTTATATATACAGTAGAGCTATGCATAGACCATTTTAATATCTTGGATTTCCTGAGTTTCTAATATGTTGCGTCACTTATACTGTGCATTTTGTTAACCTGCATTGGATGGATGGTGTCTAATACACACACACACACACACACACACACACACACACAATTAAAGGGAATAGCCTCTTCGTAACATATGATATAACAAGACAAAACATGATGTAAATTGTCATCATCCTGCAAGTTAAACTTACAGGCTGCTCATTATCAACCTCTTTCTGTCAGCTTTGAGTCCATAGACAGTTGGATCTAGAATGTATTAGACACAAAAAACAAATTTTATATATATATATATATATATATATATATATATATATATATATATATATATATATATATATATACATACATATACATACAGTATATATACCCGGGTTTCCTGGTCAAAGCTGTGGTTTTGTGCACATAGTAGAGTATTGCAGATGATGACTTGTGGAGTGTTTCATGGAGTTGCGCATCATTATGTACAGAACAGCTCTGTACAGTTTTTTAGGTGTTAAAGTTTAATGCTGTATGTAGAGAGCATGTAATCTGTGCTGTGTTTGATGGTGGCTTGTCAGGCCAAATTAACCCCTGACCCCTGCAGCACCTTTTTAGCACAGGGATCTGCACATCCAGCACTACACTTCTGAACTGCTTGCTCAGAAGGTTTAATGGCATCTCAGCGCTGCTGCTTGGTTATCTGAGCCTTGGGCTCTGAGCTCCATGGAGGCATTATTAGTGGCAGCCGTTCATTTTCCATCTCCTTCTTTGCACCAACGAGGATTAAATGATTGTGGCCATCTCTTTAGACATGTAGAGGCCATCTCTCTAGCTGCTGGAATCACCAGTAGGAGTTGGAGCTTAAAAAGAGGAATGTGACGAGTCAGAATGTCTTTTTTTTTCCTCTGTTGACAGTCAAACCACAAAGAAGCAGAGTAGAGTTAAAATAGGTGGAAAGTGTGCAATGTTGTTTATCCATTTTCTACTTCATTGTTTTTTTGTTTCTTTTCTCTGTTTAAGTAGAATTATCAGTGGATTTTAATAAAAGAACTGAATTACTGAATATAAGAGGAAAAAAGTGTGGCTTATAAATATTTCGTCCTAAAAATTGTGATCAATTGCACAGGTACTAATTTGCTTAAGAGTAAGAATTCTTTTCCTACAGTCAGTTTTTTTGATGGTTAATACGTTTAATCAGGAGATTGGAACTGGATAGCTGGATGGGGAATAAAAAAGTGGTCCCACTGTACCCTCAGGTTCCTGTTCCTGGCTGACAGGAGAGGAACACAATGTTGACTTTGATGCTGTTCTGCTCTCCACAGTTGTAAGGAGTGGTCACTAGAGTTATCGTAGCCTTCCAGTAAGCTCGAACCGTTCCTTAAACCAAACCTTTCATCAGCAAAGTTTTTTCGATTTCTTGGATTCTGTATAAACTCTAGAGAAGAAGCAGCAGCCTTTATTTTGTCACATGAAATTCTTTCCCCATATACCAGCTTAGAAGGTTGGGATCAGAGCACAGGGTCAGGCATGATTCAGCCTTGCACAAGGACCCAACAGTGGCAGCTTGGCAGTTCTGGTACTTGAACCCCTGACCTTCTGAAACGCAGTTCAGGGCCTGAACTGTTGGTTAGGCTGTAGAAATTAAGTGATCATGAAATTTCTCAAATACTCAGTCCATCTGATACCAGTAACCGTCACTGGTAACACCGGTAACAGTCACAGAGATCACTTTTTTTATTCCTGCCAAAAGATGTGAACCATAACGGAACCTCTTCACTTGTATTTTTATGATTGTATGCATTGCATTGCTGCCACATGATTCCATGATTGAGCAAGTCAGGTGTTCATTATATTGTGGTCGGTTAGTGTATGCATTTTACGTGTGTATTATGTGAGTAGGAAAATCAAATCTGCCTTCTCAGCTTGATCAATCAGAATGCACAGTGTGTTTGGATGCATTTGCTCCAGCACTTGTAGCGCAACATCTGATCTTATTAATTAGGTTTGCTTCTTTGTTAAGTTGTTGTTGAGCTCATTAGTGGAGTCAGGCTTTGTGGTGCAGGGGAACTGGAGAAAAACCTGTAGCACATCATCACACAATGATGGTTCAGCAGAGTTCCAGTGCTCTCATGTAGCTAAACTGTACTTTATAGCTCAAGTAAACTGTAGAACGTACATGCTGATATGATATTATTTGTTACACAAAGCTGCATAAAATCTGTGTCTGTGTGGGCAATTAAAGGGCGTTGTCTGTCATAACCCTTTTTACACCGGTGTTCCATTCCTCTAGCAGAACGGAAATCGACTTATAGGACATTTTCGATCAGTATAAATCCGTATGAATTATTTTATGACCGAAAGTCTGATATAAAATGAGTCGTGACTCTGTTGGCTTGCAGTGTAAGAGAGCTTTGAGCTCTGTTGGTATAACTTTATACAGAATACCATCAGATTTGAGATGTTTATGAACAAGCTCTTGGGGCATCTCAGTGAGCAGAAATGGGTTTGATATCACCATTTACTTTGAAAATAAAAACATTTGTATGAAAATATATGAATAGTTTTTTTTTTTGGTTTTTTTTTGGGAACTTTTCTATGAATATATTGCCCAAAGTATAACTATGTAGTAAAAACAGAAATACTTCGGGGCCATTTACTACCTACTGTAGTGTGAGACATGTCAAAGAAATTCAGTGTAATTCATGGACACAACCAAAGCAGGCACAAAATTCTACTTTTTGGCTTCTGGTTAAGAGTTCATCTGTAAACAATAGCATTATAGATTTCATCACCATTACTTTTAAGACCTGTTTGATTGTTCAGTGTTTAGTTCCCTAGCCATGTGCTTGTGGGCTCTGATCTCTACACTTAAAAAGCGCCTGACCAGTTGTGTATTTGTATTATTTTTGTGCCTACTCGCAAGCCATGGTGTGGACTTTTGTGGCGTCACTGCAAGAGGAAGCCGTGTTCTTCGGGTCATTACTCTGTAATATCCCGTGCAGAGTTGAACCTTTTCTGCTTACAGCAGAGAGCACAATGTTTTTCTTTGTAAGGCTTTTTTTTTTCCTGAAAGACCACCTGAGAAGTTAATCTGAAGTCATTTCATATTAAATCCATTTTGTATTAAAACTGTTTACCAAAATAAAATAAGGTCAGTGTGAAAATCAGAATAATCATTGTTATTTTTAAAAACAGACATGTTTTTATTCATCGTTTATTTGCTGAGATATTTTTTCCCATATATGCAGTGGTTACGATATCCACAGAGTCCTGTGCCTACTTCAGCATTGTGTGGCTTATAGTAAAGTTTTGTGCTGAATACACAATGTTAATGCTTGTAGGATCTGCTGTTATGTTACTGAAATGCTGGGTACTGTACACTAATGTTACTCTGGTCCACACACACACACACACACACACACATACAATTTCATTGATATTTGTGTGCAGTGTCCTTTGTGTTTTCCCCTTCAGGGCATTGTCCTCTTTTCCACACTGTATTACAACATGGGCTATTAAAGCAAAGTGGGCCAGAATTCACCTCATGGCAGTTCACAGGCTGTAGATACATATATTATTTAGAAGTTTCTAGCAAAATGATATCTTTTTTAAGAAGCCATAAATCTCAACATAAAGGCATAAATATTGGACGTCATTATGCACATTTTCACTCATCCTGAGAACCAGTACACAGTCCTGTAGTGTTTAAGCAACACATAACAAATACACGTAACATGTTCATTCATTCATTCATGTGGGAATGAACACACACACATAAACACACACTTTATCTATAGACATTTTAGATTAGCCAGTACACCAGTGCTTTTTGGGAGGTGAGAGTAAATCAGAGTTCCCTGGAGGAAACCTACTGTAATTAAAGCTCATGGTCAAACCAAGGAACCAGGGAGCTATGAGTCTTCATGGAGCTTGTTTTGAGCACAGGGGCATTGTCATGCTGGAACAGGTTTCAGTTTCTTATTTCCAGTGTAGGGATATTGTAATCCTACAGCATTAAAAGACATTGTATATAATTGTGTGCTTCTATCTTTCTGCTAACAATATGGGAAAGAATCACAAAATTAGTTGTCCACAAACCTTTGGATATTATAATATACACTGCTGAATAACCATGCTGGCCAGTATTTACGTAAATGAGTTGCTTTCTAATCAATCAATCAATTTTGAAATCCACTATAGTTTTATATTGGGGATTTAGCTTGATAGTAGGAGTAAGTTGAGGGAGTTGAAAATCAACACAATCTGTGTGTAATGTTGCGCTCTCAGTCACCGGGCATCTCAGGCCTTCACACTGTGCCATATGACAGATGCACTGATCTTTATAGACAGTTTCTGCAGCCATTGTCTCAAGTCGCCTACTGCCACTTTCAGACATTCCCAGAGTGATGGTTAGCAAGGAATCTGATCACTCGTTTGCCGAGCGGTTGTTGTGTAAGCCGACAGGACGTGTCCTTGAGGCCACTAAATGTAAGATGATACTATATATCACAGGACACCTAGATAGGGGACACTGAAGTCATTGATACTGTCAGAAGTCATAATGCCTTGGGATGGATAAGGAGAGACTGGAGCATTGTCAGCGCTCTGTAATGGATTTTTCCGGAATACACAAAGCCTTTCTGTAATATTGGCAGACACCTTAGCTTTTTAATAAACAGGAATGGATAGGAATAGAAACTATTTTACAGTTCCTAAAGGGCTCAGCTAACACAATTGATACGATCTGTTGTTATTATAAAAAAGACTTTTCTTATCTTTCTTATTTTTTAAAATTTACTTTTTTTTTTTTTTTGGTTATTTTACCTTTTTTGTTTGTGTACAAAAAAGCCCCCTGAGCATCAATGCTATCAGATGGATCTTTGTCTCGAGTGAACAGAAACTTATCTAAATCTCTGATTGCACTGATATGCTTTGGAGAAAGTGTGAGAAAGGTGAAGGACGGCCTTGGAAAAGAGCTTTCTCTTCTCTGAGCTTTGCCAGTTAGGGTGATTGAACTGTGGCTGAGAGAGCAGGCCAGCTGTGGCAGGTCAAAGTAAAACATCTGTCCGTTTCTTTTCCTGACTTTTGTTCCCTTGAGCATGTCGGTTAGTGAAGCTCATTAACAGTGCTCACCTTAGGATGTGTGCCGCTGTAAGTGTTGATACAAGTACTCTGACAAAGCTCCTGAAGATTGACCCTGTTTTCTGTTCTTTGTAATAATGTGAGCTCATTACACCCTGAAATGTGTCAGAAGTTCATTCATATATTCACCGCTTTTTACCCGGAGATGTGACTTCCTAAGTTTTTGTATTATGATACAATAAATCTTTGCCATATAAATCAAAATAATATATTAAACTCCAGAGTCGAGAGCGCAGTTTAGCAGTAGACATCAGATTTGTGTAAACTAGGATAAGCTTCTTGCGAAGCAGGACTTGATGGTTCGAAATGTCTAAAATTGTAACCAGATGTTAGCCGTCAGCCTTGAGACGAAGTTGCTCGTTCCACAAACTGTTGATGCAGAATTCCCAAAATTGAGATTGTCGGTCGGGGTTTGACTAATTTCCCTGCAGCTGATTAAATAATTGTTTATTTAATGTAAGAGGGTCTGTGGATTGCCTAAGAAAATTAAAAATTTCATTCAATTTCAGTGGCTTTGTGTAGAAAACATTCCTTTTAAGCTCTTTATCCTCCGACTGAATGTTGAAATGATTGTAATGATAGATTTTCAATTGGTCTTTCTTGATTAGCATCAGTCCAAAGGTTTTCTTGCAGTGATGGATCCGCTCACTTTGTTAGCATTTTGCTTGGGCATGAATTCAGACATGTAATCATACAGTTGACCATGTGAAAAGCCTACTGAATCAGCGTCAATATGAAATCCGGAGTCGAATCAGTTGTGAAAAATACATCACTCACATCTGCAGTGTCAATTTATATATATATATACATATACTCTATATATATATATCTATACAGTATATCAGTGCTACTCTAATAGCACTCAATCTTTCCTAGTGTTGAATTGATTTGATTGATTTGATGGCAGCTGCCCACCTCTTTCACCTGGGAGCAGTAGAGGAATTTAGTCGAACATGAGAACATGTTCATTAAATAAATACATCTAATTAGGTCCAGGCTCTAATTACTTCTGGTTCTTTTTATGAGGGATAAAAATCAGCCTGGCTCCCCAGAGCACTCGAAGCAAGGCATTAATAATCAATCATGTCCAAACAGAAAGCACCGGGCTACACCCACAGAAAACACCCATGAGCAGCAGGGCTATTCATCACAGCCTGCACTGCAGACACAGGGAGCCATTTTGCTATTTGCCTGGATTAATGCTTCCTCGATCACCCACTCTAGAGCACCTTCTCGATCCAAGTGCTGCTCGCTGCATGTAAGAACGTTACCCCTGAAAATCTGCTATGTTGCCCGTATTTATCCCAAACACATTATGAATGTTTTCAAGCTTGGCAGCACCAGGATGCTTTATGAAAGGGACAATGAGTGGTGAAGCACAAGCCAAGGTTTCTTGTTGTTACAGTAAGCCATGTGTTTATGGATGGCAGGAGTCACATCAGCGGCAGTAGGGTGCAGCGTGTGGGATAATGCACGGCTCTGGGGGAAGCCCATGATGGATCCCACCCAGCAAGAGCAACGTGAGGAGCAGATGCAGCGCTGGACACAAGTAGAGCAGGGAGGGAATAGGGCCTTAGAGCTTGGCAGACACGCTCTCTGTGCATAAAAAAAGACAATACATTACCCCGCAGAGCGAGTGACGTGGCAGGCGAGAAAAATGGCCAGGCACTTAGGGGAAACAGAGACGATCAAGACTTTCTCTCCTTTCTCCTTGCCTTCGGAGCAGCTGCAGCCATGCAGGAGATTCTACTTTTTTATTATTATTATTTCATTTTAACTTGTCATATTCTATGAGATCAAATGGGTAGGGATTGAAACCTTGCAAAGCCTGGTACATGTTAGTTTTTACAGTTGACAGAGCACTCTAGATGATAATTGAATTGGAAGTTTGGAATTATAAGTCATTTGACAGAAGACAGCGTTTTCTTTCTTTTCAGCTGTAAGTGAGACTTGAAATTGTTGGTTTGATCCCTGTATATACAATAGCTTGCAATTCTTATTTCTCTTACACACACACATGCACACAGTGTATAAAGTGGATAGATAGTTGACTCTCAGCCAAATGTACATTTAAAAAATTCTATACTGTATATTGACATTTAGCAAGAGTTATATTAGTGCCTGCTTTTATTTGCTCTTTCTTTCCCATAATTCCCACCAAGCTCAATATTAGCTGAAAAATGTTGTAAAATAAATGTTAAAACCATGTGTAAATTAGCAGCATGCATGTTGATGATTAGAGCTAGGTAGACATTGTTGCCAGGTGCACAGTTTTCCCCCAGAACTGGAAACATTTATCAGATTTCCTCATGTCTGTTCATTTAATTCTACACTATTTTTTGTACAGCATGTTCTATACATCGTTCTCTCTTCATTAAGACCACTTAATAATCAAATAAAGCACGTTAGCTGCATTAATGCCCTCAACACTGTTTGTTCAGACTCAGGAGTCTTTATTTAAGAAGATATTCATTTAACACATTATCTGTGTTATGGAACTTGCAGTTCCTTGTCCCGAGTTCTTCCAGAACTTCACAAGCACCACTTTTAATCCAGTGAGTGATGAATCATGTTGCAGTTTTTGCCCCGGTATACGTGCATCTAACGCTGAGTCTGGGTTTGCGCTGGACATGTGGGTTTGTGTTCGATTTGGTTTGGCAGATTGATCAACAGCTAAACGTCACCTGTTTTTGGGATCTTTGACAAATGAACAGCAAAAACAGTGAGACAAATAGGAGAGGTGCGGGCGTAGTGTGCTGAGCCTGAACACATTAGGCACGTTCTCAGCAGCTGTGCTAATACTGTGAGGAGAGACTGGGCAGAGGCAACACGTGTGAGTGATTTGGCTCAGCAACCCAGAGGGCTAGAGACAGAACTCCACTGAGCTGATGACGGACACTCTGTTTGGCTTGTAACGCTAGAACAGGATAGGAAAGAATAAATCAATCAATCATGGCGCGCCTGTCAGACCTAGCATGTGGCCCTCTAAAAACCCCACTGAGATGGGAAAATATATATGTTCTCGCTTTAAGGTTACAAGAGAACATTGGATTGGGCGTAAATTACCCGTAATTTGATTTTTAACAAACCCGCTAGCCAGGTTTTTTTTGCGGATTTGACAGTATGCAGTGGACGTTTCATGCACAGGTGCATGCTGTAAAAATACATAATCAAGTCATTGCTGTAAAAATAGTTTTAAGTAAAATTATTTTTACATTATCAAGAAAAAGGTTTTGATTTGTTTCTCACACTTTATATTCAGCATGAAGTGTGTAGCGACTTCTAAAAAAAAAACTGCTGACAACTTGGTAATCCTGAGAACGTGTGTTTGTTTTATCTACTGAAATAAGGCCCTATGGACCAGATACGGGTTTTAAAATAGCCTCTGGCGTGAAACATGAACAGCCAGTCGGCGCGGGAATACGACTTGGATGAAAAGCACTATTGTCGCAGTGGCTTTGCATTTGTTGATAGCTCACGAGCAAAAAAAAAAAAAACTATTAAATTATTGCTGTCGTTTTGCGGCTTTATGGCCACACAGGCTACCATCCTTCATTCACTCTCATTTCTTTTCACTTTGCATGTATCTGTGATTAATGGCGGATGTCAACTCTTAGAGTGAGCAGGTATCAGCGAATGCAAGATCATAATTAGTTTAGCTGACGCGGGGCCCTCTGATAACGCTTGCATCTGGATGGAAAAATTGCCCTGTAGGGAACTGGCTGCTCCCCAAAACTTTTTTACTGATACATTTTGAAACACCCGATGAATCAAGTGCCCTTTGCCTGCCAAGAAAGCTCTCCAGCCTTTGCGCCAAAATTATGTCTGCAGAAAGCTTTCCATTCGAAATGTATTTGAGCACAATTAGGAGCATTGTATTTTTCTGGCAAAGGGAATATCATCCCTGCACAAGCCTTCTGAAGGTGAATAAATCACCCACATTCTATAAGAGCAAATGAGTTTTACAGGGCCATAAGCTGGATAATTCTCTCTTGATGTCCTGGCTGACTCACAAGCCGTTCACTCGAATCACGTAGAATTTGTGGTATAGATAAAAACAGGAGTAATCAAATGTGCGATGAGGAAATCTTTCTATGAATAACTTCTTTTCAACCAAAGCACATTGGTCCACATGGGTGGTAGATTAACTTTTAAAATTGGTCTAGAGTTGAAATTTTATTCGTTATTTATTAATCGTAAATGTTATTCAGAATCGGTTTTTCAAGCTGAGCTGGCACTGATTAACTGAGTGTTTTGGGTTCAGATGTACACCAGTCTAAAGCTGATTGTGTCAGGAGGTGGCTGGGGGAAGTCGGTGTTGTCACCACTCACACACTGATAAAAAAAAAATAAAAAAAGTACAGAAATCATTTTGAGATTAAGGATCACTTTTATCCATCACACTATATACTGATGTTCCTGATTGGACAGCATGTCTCTTCGTATCAGGCCATCACACTTTGCTGCTGAAAGCCGCATGATTACTCTCTCTCTCTGATTATCCATCACAGTGTCCCTCTTTAGCCTTTTTTCCCTTTTTTTTTTCTTCTTATCCTTTTATTCGTCTTTCTTTGTAGTCTCGCTCACTCTCTCTCGCTCTCTCTTCTATGATTTCAGAGACGGCGGGGATCAGGGGTCTTCTGTGCCAACTGCCTGACCACCAAGACCTCACTGTGGAGGAAAAATGCCAATGGGGGCTATGTGTGCAACGCGTGTGGCCTCTATCAGAAGCTCCACTCGGTAAGGGGGAACTAAGAAAACAACCAGCCAGAGGGTGGGGAGGGGAGAGAGGAAGGACTTTTCACCAGCCCACCTACAGACTACAGAAAAAAAGGAAAGTTCAGCTAAACTGAAAGGTGCCAGTACAGCCATTTCTCTTAGACTCCACTAGACCAGTCAGCACCCTTGTAACTTTCTCACCTCTTCAGTCAGATAATAGCCTCTGGAAGTAATCCTGTAGTCTCCCAGAGCCCTGCTTCCTGGTGGTTTCCCACACTAACTTATTTATGGCATTCTTTATCATGCCACAGTTATGATAGCCAAGTCAATAAGACAGAGAAAATGTGCTTTTGGCTTTATATTGAACAGATACTTATTTGTAGAGCAGTTTTTACCTCAGTTTAGTCATTGGTTATATGATTATTTGTGGAGAGAACAAGCTCCTTGTTGTAAACACAGCTTTTCTGTACTGAATCGTAAAGGCACTTTACAATTGCATTTAGTTCACAGCTCTACGGTTCTCTGCTCTGCTCTCCGACTTCAATTGGATCCAAATGCACAAATTTGTGTGTGTACATACAGTATGTGAACGTGCATTCGGCCATCTCTTTCCACACTCGAGCCCTGCCCTGGAACCTTGAAGTGTACTTGTGCTTTGATACAGTGTCTGGATAAACATAACGGGTAAATAAATTTGTCAACATGTGAGGAATTACACAGGCGAAACAGAGCAAGCGTTATGCTTGTGCCCAGAATGCATTAATGGAATTTGCTCTGCTTATACATTTAAGCTCTGAACCGCCGATGCAGCTGTACAGAGCCAAAAGATTTTCCCCCCTGTTAGTATGAGAGGCATTTGATTTGGGAGGCTATCAGGCCAAGAGCCTGGGTGGCAGAGGCCTCGCAACAGAGTGCTGTCTGAATCACTGTGGTCAAGTAGGACAAGGAGGATGCTCGAGCCATAAGGCGCTCTTTCAGAGGCCGTGCCACCAGGTGGTGGGAGTCGGCTCGCAGCCAACCATAAAGCCTCACATCTTACAACTACCTAGTAGACTTTTGACCAGATCTGTGAAATATGGTATACCAAATTTGCTGGACGATTTAGTTTGCCACATGTAATGATATGCACCTGCACATCTGTCTGTGGAATAACCAGGAACTGAATTCCAGAGAAGGATAAAATTGAGCTGTTTAATATCAGTGCATGATCAGTACAGTGAATTTGAGAAGTGCAAGTGGATTTGGATGGATTTTAACGCAATCTACCATTAAATAACCTGGCTTTATTAATACTATAACCATGGAGTGCCGTTATGACAGTTCCACTGAAAATAACACGCGAATAATGGAGGAAACTGACATTTTATCTTAGAATCCCAGATACAGTTCTTCTTCTCCTCTTGCAGTAAACCTCCAGTACTTCATCGACTGTCACCTCCAAATCCCTGAGCTCACAGTGTAGCTATCTGGCTTTCAAACAGAAACAGAAGAAAAAAAAATGCAGAATCTGGATTAATCCTGTTTCTAACCATAGCTGCTGTTGGCCTTTATAGCGTGAATAAACAGACCAAGGGATGCGTTCATTTGATGTCTGGGTTAAATATGGAATCGTAATGACGACTTTGTTTAGCTTTTCTGAACATCATTATAGCACAATTACTGCATGGAACATGTTATTTGACATAATTATCTCTGCTGTATGATTATGTTAAATGTTAAAAAATTGGAATTGTCAGAAAAGATTTCAGCAGTGGCTTCCAGCTCACAATCAAATAATCTGTCCCCTCTACCACTAGAGTATGGTAACTGACACAAAGGTTTCACATACAAACCAACAGATTCTAGAAATAATCCAGCAAACAATTTTTATATTTTCGTCAATAATTAAATTAGCTCTATCTATATTGACCTATTCACCTAAGATATGTATTAATATCTAAGCTACTAGATATAATCCAGTGTTGTATTTGTTTGTGAGTAATTGATTGCTTTTTAGCTCTCAAGTTGTTTTTCTTTTCGAACATGTTGGACCATCAGACTTTTACACATCCCACAGCACTGTACAATAAGCAGACTGGACAAAGCATTATCAGTTATCAGAGTCATGTTCAAGTTTGAGCTCAGACAGGAAGATGAAGTTTTTTGACATGTCTGATCACAAGGTTCTTGGATGTCTCATTAATCAACTTGGCTGTTTGCTGAACACTGTACAGCAGCAAATTCCTGTCCTCTGATACAGCTGTGGGATTCTAGCAGTATTTTTTTTCTTTTTTCTACATAAGTCATTTCATAATATCACCTCATAAACCCGTGCTGTCACGGGCTCTAAATGGAGGTCCTTGTGCCAGAACACATTGCTACAATAAATGTCTTTCAGATTTTATCTTCTAATAATAGGATTCAACATGTGCACTGGGTATGGCCTGTGTAACCGGCCAATATAAAACGCTGTGAGAAGCCTCTGTTTCATTTTTCATGCAAGACTCCATGACATGGCACTTTTATGACATGGGACAGACCTGAAGAGCAAATTATTGCATGAGAATTTCACGTAGCTTAACTCTGTGTCTGTCTGGAAAAGGGGGGGGAAGGAGGGGGGAAAACAGAAAGATTGTGAACCTGCAAGCTAGAAAGCAGGGTGAGGAAAAAACTTTTTTATTCCTGCAAATTTAAATCTAAGCTTGACCTCAGAGATGCTCTTTCAGGTTTATCCTCCACACTTCCCACAGAAAGCTTTGTGAGACAGCTTTAAACACGGAGGAGCCTGAGGAACAACGATAGGTTCTGAAATGCAGAAAGCAACCTCGTGCAGGAGGACAACTGAAAAGTACTGCGAAGAGAGGAGCTTGGGGGGTGCTCAAGGTTGCAGAGGCTTGGTTTTACCTTCTGTCAGCAGAGTTAAGTGCTGTCATCCATCGCCTCAAGGCAAACACAAAGTGGTTAGAGAATCTTAGATTTCTACTAACTTCTGCAGTGTCACGAGAATATGAGAAAATACACGATCAGTCCACAAGAAATCTGTCAACACCGTGAACACTAGACATGTCGTCCTCAAACACGTTGTTAATCAAATTTCTTTTTGCATTGCTTTTAAATTCTACGCTGAATTTACGTTCTTCTGTCCATGATTTTCTATTGTCTTCAAATTTCTTAACTTTTTTCCTTTGGCTTGAATGAAATTTAAAATATACAGTTTGGCATGGACTTGTTAGTGGTAAATGTCACTCATCAAATATAATATTTCAAATTCATTCAGGTTCTTCATCTCCTGCATTATGGAACTGTAATGGAGCACAAAGAAGTGCTCCTTCATTAACTCATTCATCCATTTTTTAATCATTCTTTCATTTGTAAGCATTTTATCTGGTTCAGGGTTGTGGTGGATCCTATCTGAGTAGCAAGAGAGAAGCACTCAATATTAATAGATTTTAATAAAGCTGCAGCTGGAATTTTTCATAATGCTATGAGCTAAACTTTAATTTTGTTATTGAAAATTCTTACAATGGGAATAACCAAAAACCCAGATGCAATTTAGTCTGGCTAGGGACAGAGAGCGATAGACGGTGAGAGCCGAAGAGAGGCACAGAGAGTGTACATGTGCACCGAGGGCCAGAACTGGTCTGGCAGTAGAGGGCACTCTTTCTTCTTGTCTGACATTGCATGAAGATCATTTCTTTAGACATACAGCTCGAGAATGTTCACTTTCACGCTGTCCAGCACATGTAACAAGTAAGCAAGAGAACTTAAGCAGGTCTGTACAATTTGCTAAACTCAAACCACAGCTCCGATCACATGCGTCTAATTATTGCTCCATTGAACACATTGAGAAATGTTTGCATAACTTTAAGTGGAATTGTGTTTCTGATTAAACTGCCGTTTCAGTGAGGAAGAGACGATACGCTCCCTTTGCATCATCCTCGCTCACTCCCTTTCATCATTCCTGATGCCGTCCTTCTTATTGTTGTGCCTTTCCTGAGAAAATATCGATGAACCATGGTGCAATAAAGGCAGCTCAGCTCCATGTTACTTTTAATATTCCCTGTAGTATTCACTCCTCACAGCAAGAGTACAACCTGGAGAGGAGAAATCAAAACACTTTTATTTGCGTTCCTGTGCCATATTCTCTCTTCTCTGGCCTGGAGGGGAAAAATGAAATGAAATGGCTTCACCTTCATCCTTTGCCTCTACCCTCCCAATTAGATGTGGCTCCCAGTGGCTTGTGAAGGATTTGTATAGAGGAAGAGACGACGTGGGAAAGTGGTGTCTAGCAGCGGAGTGGAACCCGAAATGAGATGTGACACCTGACTGAAGTTTGCTACCTACATGCTAGAGCCAAACGGCATGAGGCAATTTTAGGGCAGATGAATAGGTTGCAGCACAAGTTATGACACCGTGGACATGGTGATTAATGATCGCTTATCCAGTTGTTTTTCTTTCACTGGTAGATCTGCCGTACTAGCTCATTGCAACGGTATCCCCTTTATGCCATCCCATCTATTATGCTTTTTGAAGCTGTCCATTAATATGTTTCTAATGGGCCATCGTCAGTAAGTGATATACAGAGCGTGTGTTTTATACATGGATAATAAAGGGTTAGCATCTATATGAGCTGCATGTGAAGTGCTAACAGAATAATAAAGAAATAATTAATAGTCAGTTGATGACCAATTATTACACTAACCAAGCTAATTATAGGAGTGTGACCAATTGAATCATGTCGATTTAAATTCATTTACAACGTAAGGAAGACACCTGCAAGACAGACGTCTGCGCTCTCTACACCAGACTTCTGCGCTCTCTACACAGGGTTCTTACTTCTTCTTCTGAGCATGCACAGAACACTGATTAAATGGATCCTCACAGTAAAAGCACATTAAGAAACTGAAAGTAATACAGGCAGAAAGACTGTAATTTTATGGCAATTTTGTATCTAATTTTGACATTTGCCTAATATCATTCAAAAAGGGACTAGAATAGAAATGTGTTGAAGTTTGGCAATGACTTTTCTCCACCTTTCGTGCACCAGTGCTGTACACTGAGGTCCGCCATATGTTTTAAATTATGAACGTTATAAAATCAAGCTTTGTTCTTTTGCAAAGCTTATAATAACAATCATCTTTACTTCATAATCCTCAATAATATGCCCTTCTGTCTTTCTATCTTTTAGACTCCCAGGCCACTGAACATTATCAAGCAGAACAACGGCGAGCAGATCATCCGTCGGCGCACACGGAAACGGCTGAACCCTGACAGCATGGCATCAGACCAGGCAAGCTCCAAGCAGCAACGTGTCAGCACTGAGGATCGGCTCAACGGCAGCCCATTGGAGCGCAGGTCTGACGAGCCTGGAGCTGAGCCCCACGGCCAGTCAGGCAAGGGCCAGCCAAGCCCACGCTCCACCCACGCCTTCCTGCTTAGCCAGACGCTAGAGATAAACAAGCGCATAGCTCACAAGAGCCCTGGCGACAGCACAGGACCAGAGGGCAACGGACCAGGTATGGGCACACAGGTCGCTTCTGAAAGGGGCAGTCCCATAGAGAAATACCTACGCCCATCCAAGCAAGCAAGCTACTCACCTCCAGGCAGCCCCATTGAAAAGTACCAGTACCCTGTCCTCAGCCTACCAATTGTCCACAGTGAGCTCCAGAACGAGGCAGACTGGCTTCGTTTTTGGACCAAATACAAGATGGCCATGCCTGGAAACCCGGGCCATTACCTCGGCCTACCTAACCCATGCCAAAGCTTTGTGCCTTACCCCAACTTCAGTCTGCCCCCTCACTTCCCACCACCTCCACCTTCTGGACCTGACAGTGACACCCCTCTTGACCTGGCCATCAAGCATCATTCCAAACCCAGTTCCCTGCCCAATGGTGCCACCATGCCCAAGGAGAAGGTCCCGCTGGATAAACGGGCATCTCCACTGGCAAACAGAGACATTGAGGCCAAAGAGGAAGATGGTGCTGTCCTACAGCCCATCAAACCTGAAAGAATTGATCAGGGCACCCAGGATGAGCTGTGCAGTAAGTGTGCCCACTGTGGCATTGTGTTTCTAGATGAAGTTATGTACGCCCTGCATATGAGCTGCCACGGTGATGGTGGACCCTTCCAGTGCAGCATCTGCCTACATGCCTGCACTGATAAGTATGACTTCACCACCCACATCCAACGAGGGCTCCACCGCCCTGCCCCTGACCCAAACGCTAAGGTCACGGATGAATGAAGCACAGTTAAAGCATTATGGAAGGAAGCTAATAAGGGACTCAGCAGGAGAAAAACATTGTACGCATGAACGCGTAAGATTTTTTGTCTTTGATCAAAATGTGCCAAGATGTCTCCTGGCACTTCAGCAACCAATTTAAGGGCCATTGATAGACAGCATTTCTATTCAGACTCATGGCGACAGACTCTTGGCTGTTTTTTTTTTTTTTTTTAAGATATGCCTTTAAGGAAAATGGTACAAGTAGATTTAATTTAGAAGTAAAATGATTAGATATTTTTCTTTTTGTATTTCTTTTAACCCAGACTTTTCATTTGACAAAGCAGATCAGTAAGCTGGGTACATGTACTCCAAACTGAATTGTGTTTATTGTATCAGGGCTGTTCCCAGCCTACTGGAAAGTTCTCTCACCTGGTTTTGAACAAAGCGGGGATGTGGGACTCTGCGTGGCAAACAGTGTGCAAACATGCCAGTTCTTTGTCACTATGGCAACACCATAAGGGAGTTTCATCCTCAAAACAAACATCCTCAGGGAATGTATATGGCTGAAATAGATGACATATTAGTTTAGGCCTTTTCTGTCTCTGGTTAACATTATACTAAATATCTTACAGTTTAATGTTGCTTTTCATAATGTATATTTTCCCCTTCGAGAAGTAGTGTTGGATTACTGTTGTTACATGATTCCATCGAGACGCGTTAGCTGCTGCCTCGGTTGCTGAGATGGCAACCTGTCACTCTAGAAATTTGGGAAGGAATTTAAAAAAAAAAAAAAGGTATATTTTCTAAGTCGATAATAGGAATAATCATATTACCAGTGCCTGATAAAGTATTTTCTACCTGATATGTTGATATGCAACATTGAACTTGCATCTGAAATAAGGGCCTTGAGCTTGGCTCTGAAAAAGTTTACATTTGCAAATGTAGCAAACAAGGTAATGAAGCAAACACCTGCTAATGTTTTTTTATTTCTTTGACATAAAATGGAAAAATACGGTCATCCATACCATTTTGTTTTCATATTTTAACTTTTTAAAGGTGGACATTAAGCAAAAAGTTTATGTTTAACCACCAAAGGCACTATCCATTCCAAGCGTAGTCCTTTATGACTTTGTTCATCCATCTTTATTTGTGTTCTTTATGCTTTATAGTTAAATAGCTTGTTATAATGGACTTGCATTTCCTTGTATTTGTCTGTCGGCATTTAGCTGATCAAACTCAAGACTTTACGTGCTTATTTTGGTGTCGTAGAGTTTTGGGGGAAAAGCACCTCACCCCTTTACCCCCCCCACCACACGCTCTCTCTTGTCTTTCAACCAGCATGAATTTGAGTCTGTTTCTTTGTAGAGTTTTCTTTCGGAAAGTAGGAAACAGACATGAAATCTCATGTTAATATTTAGCAACCGCAGGTGTTTTTTGTGCCTTCTGATGAAACTTTTCTTAGAGAGGTATAACATTGATCTGCTGTTGTAAGCGACACTTTTTCATGGATTACACTCTCTTCACAGCTCTACAGTGCTCCTTCGATCATATTGAACAAATAACTGAGAACTGTGTCTTACTTATAGAACAAGTTGCCCTAAAATGGTTTGATTATGCATTTGGAAATGATACCGAGAACCAAAAACGCAATCCTGTTTTAAGCTCAACAATTTAAGTTATTAATTACGCATGCTTTTCACTTTTTCCACTTGTTTTTGAGATAACACTCTGTGCCTAGATTATCACAGTCCACATCAGCTAACGGTTTCGTGTGCTTTGTTTCACTCGACATTTCTCCTACCCACAGTCTCTCTCTCGCTCACCTCCCCTCTTATTTTTTTTTTTTAATCAGCCATGGACACAGTAAGCTGGGTCTAAGTCTGACTACACACAGACAATATTTATATGAAATGGGGCTGTGAAAACGAGAGGGAGAGAGAGATGCTCTGGAGGTCTCGAGGACGTCTCTACATTTCACAGATCCTCACGTATAGCCTTACAATGCTGCTTAACTGCAAAAGCCTTTCGGAGATAATTATAAAGTGTTGCTTTTTTGTTGGAGCATTTATACAGTTGGGTATTACAAAGACCTTTGTTTTCTGCAAACCTTTCAATTTGTAATTATGTTAATGCTTGCACTTCAGTTATTCATTTTTTTTTTTTTTTTTTTTTTTTTTGGTTTTGCCAAGGAAGAAATGTGTTTTATTAGCATGCTATTACTATGAAGAGGTACTGCATTGTAATAAGCGAACAAGATTGTGCCTTTTTTTTCTTTATTTCTTTCTTTCTTTTTTATTTTTTGAAAGCCTTCTTTAAGGCTTTTGCAACATTGAAACACAAAGGAGTATTTGTTTATGCCTGATTGCTGGTTTGGCCCTCGTCAAGGCAGAAGGCAAGACTATGTAAATGTTTTAACTATTATTTTTAGAACATTATTGTTTTTTCACCTTTGCTGCATTAAAGTGCATAGATGACGGTTTAGAATTTCTTTATTTTGATTTTCTTCAACTGCCACCTTAACATTTTTGTGTTGTAGGTTTTACATGCAAAAAGTTTCAAAAAAAAAGATGGCAAAGATGTCTGTTACATCTAAACTTGAATAATGATGCTGATAATAATAATAAAAATAATAATAAAAATAATAATGATAATAATAATAATAATAATTAATAAAGTAATAACGAAACATTTTGGCAAATTGTGCATTGTTTTGTTTGTTGTGTTACTTCAAATATCACTGTATGAAGATACTGATGCCGCATCAGGTTCAGTGAGCTCCAGGAGTCGCATGTGTGCACATGGATTTCTTTCAGAGAACTAGTTTATTCCCACAGCCCCTAAACATGCCAGTAGTCGATTCTCTACACAAAATGAGGTGCGTGTGTGTGTAGTCGTGTGTGTGTGTAGTCGTGTGTGTGTGTGTAGTCGTGTGTGTTCAGTAGTTTTAATCAATTCAATTGTAAATATAATTCTATATCCACATGAACATACTTTTACAGACTGAGAATTTAGTATAATTAATATAGGATGTGTAAATTCTGGTTTTAAAGGAATCAATCTAAATTAGTTTTTATATTTACATACATACATATTTCTTTTTATTTCTTTAGTAATTATTACATTAATTTAATAATGTTTTGCTAAAAGCCACAGATTGATTTTACACTGTGGTGGTTATTGTTAGCTTTGATTACAAGTTATCTGAGTCTTAATTCTGTGTCATTCAGAAGTTCAGACGAAAATGTCCTGGATAAAGCGTCCAGGAAGGATATAGTAGTTGGACAATTTGAAGATTAGAAATAAATCACCTGGTGTTTTTCCAGTCTTCAGCTGTCCAGTTTGGGTGAGTGTGTACTCATGATAGCCATAGATTCTTGTTCTGAGTTGACAGCAGTGGAACCTGATGTGCTCTTCTCCTCTTGTAGGTTTTATATATGTTTTTAATCTGAGATGATTTTCTGCTCACCATGGTTGTAAAGAAAGTTTATTTGAGTTACTCTAGACTTCCTGTCAGCTCAAACCTGTCTCAATTTACTCTGAACTTTCTCATAAACAATGTCTTTCAGCCTGCATTATTTCAGCTCACAGGATGTACAGTACTAGAGACTGCTGTGTGATAATCCCAATTTCTGAAACACTGAAACATCACGTGAAGTCCTCCGGCTGTGTCTGTATGAGTTACCGCATTGTTCTTCTGCCACATGACTGATAAATAGGATAACAATATAAATGAGTGCACAGGTGTTCCTATTAAAGTGGACAGTGAGTGTATAAATCAGATCACTTTGACCATGTAATCTGATTGGCTGAGCTGATGCCAAAGTTAAAACCTAGATACATGCACACAATAATTCTGTATTACTGCACTAGTTATTGAACTATTAAAACCTTTACACATTATTCTGGGCATCTAATGCCCTACTCATAGCTCATTGTGTTGCTTAGCAACCACAGATATTATTAACATATTAACATGCTGCAATGCTTGGAGCAAGAATTATTTATTACAAATCTTACTCATAATACATATTTTATTCTTTCCATCTACATATATGTGGATATCTGTTTATTTCTCTTTGTCTGATTATGCCCAAAAGGTAGAAGGGAGGATATTTAATTAATTCATATAAATTCCAGAAAGTTTTGCTGAGACACAACAATTCTCTGTATGTAATTTATTGATTTTAATTAGATTTAATATGTAATACGATTTCAGTGCAAATATAAACATGAAATCTTTAGCGATTTGATTTGTACGACACCTTTTTTCCTTAATTTATTATAAGCAGTGTACATAGTAATTCTTCTCAATATATTATTTGTAGTAGTAGTAGTCCTAGTAGTAGTATATTTACATTTCAAGCCATGTCTATACATTTGTAGCCTATTTGAGAGATTTTAATAAAAATAATTCTCATAAAATTCTCTCATTAGACTATAGTTTCCCCAGGATTGTAGTTTTCAAAACCTTGCTCTCTCTTTCTGTCTCTCTGTCTCTGTCTCTCTCTCGCTGTCTCTCTCGCTGTCTCTCTCTGTCTCTCTCTCTCTCTCTCTCTCTCTCTCTCTCTCGCTCTCTCTCTCTCACACACACACATATATATATACACCTATTTCTGCAAGGTCTACAAGTCCAAAATGATAAGAGAGGGCCTTCATATTATCTTTTGCTTTCATAACTTATCTGAGAAGTTTGTTTCCCCTAACACACATGGCCACAGGCAAAAAGGCCAGACTGGGATAAGCATTGACCCCTGTGTTGATTGGACGTTTCGGTACCAGTAGATTCAATTGCAAAAGCTTCTCAGATAAAATCCAAGACGGATACTTTCCAGACCTTGCATAACCTTTCTAAAAGGACTCAGTTATTCCGGTGGCAAAAATTTGAGGACTTAATGGTTGTCCTCCTTTTATTTTTTTTTCCACTTTCTCTGAGAAGTGTGCCGTCTACCAGTCTGGACAAGAATAAGCTTTCCTCACTTCATCAAGCGGAAGAGATATCGATAGGGATCAAGGAGCTCTCTCCAGAAAGTCTTTGAATGTTTTTCATGGAGTTTCTTTCATGCTAGGAGCTGGTCAGTGAAAAGCACCGGAGCTTCACAGCTCATACTGACTGATAAGATACTTTGGCAAGTCAGGCATCAGGAAACAGAAATGAAGTCCGCTGTGGTCCCATAGCTACAGGGGAGTCCTTACCACACAGAAACTGTATTCTTGTACTTCATAAGCAATGCCTATAGTGACATCTACATGTATATCTTGAATATCTTTAACTAGTAGATTGCCAAAATTTGTGAATATGGCATCAACTACAATATATAAAAGTATATTTAAGAAACGCATATGGTCTCCATCCATCCATTAAACTATTCTCTACACCACTTTTCCTAATGTGTCATGGGGAACCTGGAGCCTATCCCGTGAGACAAAAGACAGGATACACTTTGGACAGAATGCCAGTCTATCACAGGGCACACACACACACACACGTTCATAAACTACCAACATTTTAGGGATGCCAGTCAGCCTACAATTTCTGTCTTTGAACTGAGGGAGGAAACTGGAGTAACTAGGAAAACCCCTGAGACATGGGGAGAACATTCAAGCTCCACACACACATGGTGGAGGCCAGAGTTAAACCCCAACCCTGGAGAAATGAGGCAAACATGCTAACTAACCCACTGTGACTAATACTAATATATTAAATCTGTAATATAGATTGTCCCTCTCAGCCTGCACAGTTCTGAGCATGACAGTTATACTGAGTTAATAAGATTAAAAGTTGCTGCTTAAATGTTTTGTTTTGAATTTAATTAATGTGCCTTAATACATGTAATACATGTACATGTGTCTCCTCCCTTGTCCTGTCATTGTTGTATTTCCCAATGTTCTTTGTTTAGCCCTTGATTAGTTTGCCACTTTATACCTGGCTGCGTTTCAGTCACATTATGATGTTATACTGTATATTGTGTCTCAGTAATTTAGAGCTTGACAAGAGGCAATCATACACAGCCGAGTACCCCTGTTATACAGCCAGGATTGATGTTCCTGAGCCTGGAGCAAACTCTCCTGTGTTGGCCCAAAGCATGGAGTTGTGCTTTCAGGTCAAGTATATATTGAATTTCATTTCTGCTTTGTGAAGTTCCAATTTTCCTACACAACATCTAAGACTCCACAGTGCTTATTCCTGTGCGGTAATTCCCTGTGGAGGCTCACAGGACCTCTTGGACTGGGTTTTATCAGGGGTTCAAGCTGCTTATTCTGGTTTAAATCACGCATGAATTTACAAAGCATTTTTATAAGCATTTGATTAAAACAGTCCATCTGTTTGGCGATGGTAAGTCTTTGTACAAATCAGCTTAATCTCTAGCAATTCATGCACTTGGCAATGTGTGAGTGAGTGTGAAGCAGTGTCCTGTTCAGTCAGAACCTCTTTTGTAATGACAAAGAGGACAATTACTCTGAAGAGTTCCACAGCATGCTTGTGAAGAGAACTAGCTTCCAGGTATCACATCTATTGTATCATCTATTAGGACAAACACAAATTGATGTCATTGTGCACTTCATTCTTATGTCTAAAATGGTCCATATGAATTGTTTGAAATGGGAGATTGATTTCTAGAAGTAAGCACAATGGCAACGTTTGGGGTGAGATTCCACCAGGTGACGGAGAATTTCTGCATGAAAAAGCACTGACCTTGGGAATTTTTTCACCAGCACCTGGGCACTTTCTTCTTTGTATTTCTGCTAGAATTCTAACTAGAACAAAGTTAAGAGATCATATTACTCCCATTTTGGAGTCCTTGCACTGGCTCCCCATTAGGTTTAGGGTTGATTTTGATGTGCTTACCTATAAGGCCTTACATGGGTTGGCTCCTCAATATCTGACTGAGCTTTTAATTCCTTAAATTCCATCTCGCGACCTTTGTTCTTCTGAAACTGGTCTTTTAACTGTTCCCTTAACTCATGTATGATCGATGGGAGATACGGCTTTCTCTTCACTAGCTAAAGGACTTTCATTATAATTACTAGATTTGGCCTAATATAAAACATGCTTTTTACACTTGCCTGGCCTCTAACTACCAAACGAGACCAATCAGAAAGAGCTGTAACAATTTGTTTACAGATTTCCAGCTTTATATGAAGATATGAAGGATATCTACCTGATCAATCATGCAGGATGCAATCAGTGCTATGTTCCTGCAAATGTGCTAGATGAGCATCTCTGTCAGCACTCCAGTGAACAACATAATTCCCCTTCTGCCTCCCTATCCAACCAGCTAATTAATCAAAACAATATTCTCTTTACAATTTCAGAGTTTTCTAAGAGAACCACAGGACCCCTTCATCCTCGGCTGTTCCTCACCTCCTTCCACACAGTCTCATTGTTTTTGGTTGTTGCTCTCTAGAGTCTGTGCTCAGGGGACAAAACTATGTAGTGACATTGAAAGCCTGGGTTCTACAGCTGAGGTGGATTTTGGCTGCTGCTCTTAGTTGAGTTGTTGCAAAACTGATGAGCAGTTTGATTATTTATCATCCATATGGGTGCTGCTTTGCATATAAATAATATTGTCAAAGCCAGAGGAATCTTTGTGAATATCAAATATCCAGATCTTATGTTTGGTGGAATTATGGCTTGTGCTTTAATATACAGTTACTCATATTCTCAGAGGGAACTCCCAATACCTGGTTATGATGTCTTTATGTAAGTATCTACTTAGAATACTTCCATAAAAATAAGCTTATTTATGTTTCTCAAAAAAAAAATGTATATAATTTAAAAAATATATATAATTTCAGCATGAAATAAGTTTTTAAAGGTTTTTGTGTGTTTTATCATGTTACCTGTCAATTAGCAGCATGACAAGGACACTCTTCTTGTCACTGATAAGCAGGAATGACTTTTAAAGTCCTTACTTGATAATTTTTTTGTCAGCATATTAAAATATTCTTATCTTTGTCTTTTGTAATAATTAATGAGACATAATGAACATATTCAGAAAGTGGTCTTTATCATAACTGCTCTAAGAAATGTTTTATTTTTCTGTTATTATCTGAGCACGCTGTGGTTCCCTGATTGACTTTTGGTCACCACAATGTGGAAAGACACATCACTCCCTGATATATAAAGTGCATAGAACTGTATCACTGCTCTGTTTTCACCTTCCAGTCCAGTGTCATTAAATCATTTCATATTGACTTAACCTACATTCAAGTGCTTTTTGGGAATTTTATTCTGTAAATTGAAATTTATTTATTTATTTAAGGAGGGAAGAAATGTACACAGCTTTAGAAAACATGTTATATGTATACTCTGTTATTATATAATGCTGTTCTTCATATTGTTTGATAGCTTATCAAAGACTTCAGCTGAACAGAAGTTTGACCCCTTGGCCCTGTGGTTGTGTCTCCCACTGTAGCCACGCAAATCCTGCAGCCTCTTTTTTTTCAATTAGAATATTCTTAACAGTTGAAGTTAGCTGTGCTCAGGTCAAGTGTCTAGACCAGGGGTCGGCAACCTTAAACACCCAAAGAGCCATTTGGACCCGTTTCCCACAGAAAAAAAACACAGGGAGCCACAAAACCCTTTTGACATCTAAAATGAAGATAACACTGTATATATTGTTTTTTACCTTTATGGAAAGTATAGAAAAAACTGTAATGTGTTGCATTTATGAAATCAATGACCGAGTAAACGAAATTTTATTTCTGCAGGCAAACAAAAATATTTTGAACAGTTTGAACTAACCTTAACAAAAAAGACTCTTACTTTCAAATAAAATGTTCAATGTCTAATTGAGACCTCTTTGTATTCATGACATCAAAATTTTAACTTGCCGACTGGTGCAAACCAAAAATGCGTCCGCTTCTGTGTGTCGGATTTCGCAAGTCGACAATTATGTCGCATATTTTGAGCGAGAAAAAAAATTAAACACGGTTTATTTTAATACAGGGCTGTCAAGTGTCACGCATTGAGAGTGGCAGTCGCGCATTTCGGTCTTTTCTCACGCTCTCCCGCCACACATTGTATTTGTCACGCAGAAAATCTTTTTGACTATTTATCATATATTTAATAAGCCGTAGCACCCAAAATGTATCAGTCCACACCGCTGTCTCTATGGAACAGGGCAGGAATCAAGTGTGTCTCACCTGGAGTTCTTAGTCGAGCCTGACACTTTTCAGCCAATCAAAAAAAAAGAGGATACACATTAGCCAATCAGATGATAGCACTATCTGGGTAAGATTTAATGCAACAACCATTGAAAAAAAGCATATTCATTAGCGAGGGTATTTTCGCGCTTTGGAGATGTCACGCTTGTCTGTCTTCAAAACTTGAGAGCCCTGTTAATGTTACAAGAGCATCATAATCTTAGAATTACATTTTTTTAAAAACTAACTAACTAAAATAAAATAAATTTAAATTAAATATTTATTTTCCAAATCTACAGGGAGCCGCAACAGAGGGATGAAAGAGCCACTTGCGGCTCCGGAGCTGCGGGTTGCCGACCCCTGGTCTAGAGGCTCTGGAGCTAATGGCTCTCTGGAATTGAATAGAGAATGAGGTCCTGAGTTACAGACTCATACATGATCCCTGGAGGCTGGAGCGAGTCCTCATGGTAAACTAGTCACTGCATCCACGTTAATGATTTATGCATGACCCCCCCCCACTTGCCCTGGACCATTGCAGATCAGCAGATAGACTTGACAGTGATGCTTCTTATTAAATCCTCCTATTTTACATGCTTACATAATGCCTTAAACATATGTTTCTTCAAGAATGGTATAACCAGGTTATATCAGGTTGCAGTCCAAGTATTGTCAAGAACAGCACTGAATTCCGTATGGTGATGTAGTTATACTATAATAATACATTTTAGTGACCATTTTTAAAAGAATTATTAAACCAGTGAATTTAATCTAATTCTTAAGGTTTGTTAAAAAAATTGTCATCAGGGTTTGTTTTAATAAGTAATTGATTTTTTTTTCAAGTAATTGAAAAAAGTCTATCATCAAATCCACTCTTTTATTGGGATAACAGGCACTTTTCTTTTTCCACATTTCCAGACGTCCGCTACCTTACTCATCATTTGCAAGTCACACAGCTCAACACAGGCACATACAGTAGATCTTCTCTATCTCTGCAACACATCTTCAGAAGTAATCACAATGATACTGAAATCTAACTTTTACTGGCTCTTGTATTTATAGTCCCATCATGGTGGTAATAAGTTCTTTGACCTGGGAGATGAATAGGCAAGGTATAACGAGTTGATTCCCTGTTTGTCTTGAACTCCAGAGGCCGTGAGATTGCTAGTAAAAAATGACTCAGAAGCTTGACTGCTACTCCACAGTATATAGACTTGACATTTGTGAGAAGGGAGCTAATAAATCGCAATGCAGACATGTAGAAGTTCTGGATGTGAATGAAAGGGCTGGGAAATTCATCCACTGGTTTTGACCAGTGGTTTTGAACATGAGAAACTTCTTTAAATTAAATAAATATATAATTATTATATTATATTAATTATATTATACTATATTATATTATATTATATTATATTATATTATATTATATTATATTAATTATATTATATTATATTATATAATATTATATTATATTATATTATATCAAAGCAGTGTTCGCATAATTTTCTTGGGTACTTAATTTTAATTGAATTTAATTTTAATAAAATAAAATTTAATTATAGGCATAAAAGGTCGTTTTATTTTCCAGATTACCAGGTAATGTTTCAAATGTGTGTTTTTTTTTGTTTTTTTTTTGCAAAACAAATTAATAGAAAATGCACAGAGCATGGGGCTACATCAAGGGCACGCATAAACGAACACAACCACTTGATCGTATGAAACGATTCCTTATAGTCGGATTGAAAGGGAAAAAATTACTACAACATTTTAAGAAAGCTGCGAGAAAGCATAAAAAAAGTTACACACAGTTTTCACTCTCATGCGTATCAGTAAATTCTGGACATTTTTATTAGACAAGGCTTTCACTTCAGGATTTAACTTGACAGATAGATTAGAGTCTGACAGATAGAGACAGCAAATCTCATTTTAAATGAGCTAAACAGATACTCATCTCCCAAGAAAATAAACTGACATGGTGTAGAAAACCCTTCTGCTGTGGGTTTTGAATCTGCGCCTGCTGTAGTACGTGAAAACCATGTAGTAGAGCAAAACACGGGGCTTAGGCAACCAGTGCTCAATTATTCAGGCTCATCTGAGCTGCTGCTGCCTAGAGCGTGCACCACAACATCTGGCAGTGGTGTTTTCGCTCTGAGGGAACAATAGCAGAAGTGGCATTCTCCACTTGAGGAGTCATTTTCTGCCATATGGCTCACTGGCATGCATGCAAACGAGCTCCATTGTTAACAGGTATCACTGCACTGCTCTGGTGGAATGGGAGAGAAGCTGTACTCTTATCAGAGCCAATTAAAGAGCATGTTTTCTGTCATGCGTTCTTTTCTCCTTTTTTCTGGAGAACTGACATGACCATAGCAGCATTTTAGAGCAACAGGACAAGGTGTCAGGTCAAGGGCATAGTCTACTCAGAATTCTATTTACAAACAGTAAGAAGCCTGAATAGGTGCACATTATTAGTAGTAGCAGTAGGACTGGAAACTCATGAATATCTCAGGAAGGAGTAACAGATCAGTGTCAGTGTAGAGAATGTAATGAGTTAGTAAATTAGTCTTTATTTATTAAAAAAAAAAAAAAGAATAAATTAATCCAGAAAAAATTATAGACAAGAAATGGAGTAAAAAAATGGTGGATGGATGGATGGATGGATAGATAGACCTCAGTCGTGGTATTGCTGGCCCGAGACTCAAACCCACAACCTTAGGGTTAGGTATGATTAGTGAGGGTGTACTTGTGTGCAGGTTTTCCTGTTATGAAGAGAATAAAGCAGTTACTGAAGAGTTACAGTTACTCTCTCTCTCTCAATCTCTCTCTCTCTCTCTCTCTCTCTCTCTTTCTCTCTCTCTCTCTCTCTCTCTTTCTCTCTCTCTCTCTCTCTCTCTCTCTCTCTCTCTCTCTCTCTCTCTCTCTCTCTCTCTCTCTCTCTCTCTCTCTCTCTCTCTCTCTCTCTCTCTCTCTCTCTCTGTCTCTCTCTCTCTCTCTCTCTCTCTCTCTCTCTCTCTCTCTCTCTCTCTCTCTCTCTGTCTGTCTGTCTGTCTGTCTGTCTCTCTCTCTGTCTGTCTGTCTCTCTCTCTCGTTCTCTCTCTCTTTCTCTCAGTCTCTGATTTTCCTGTTCAAAGCCATGGTTTGAAATCTATTTGAATCTAGAATTGAATCTGAATCTGAAAGCATTCGGTGATGTTTTAGAGAACATTTACAACATTCACAACTATGTCCTAGTAAATCTTATAATATATAAACAGTTACTTATTAAATACAAACCTCCACTGAAGCCACATTAATCCACTTTAGTACTTGAGTCAATCCAAGAGGTTGTAATAGGATTTTTATTAACTTGCATTATTCCTCAAAAAAAGGATTAATAAGTTTTAAAGTAATATTGCACTCAATATTATAAGCAACACACACACACACACACACACACACACACACACACACACACACACACACACACACACACACGGTGTGCAAATACAATTACAAGGTTTATGCAGCAAAACAGGTCAATATTGCAGAAGATCAGACTGGAATTGAAGGTTCCAACAGTTTGGCAATATTGTCAATTTGTTACATATTAATGCAATGTACAGAATTACATTTGAAAATATAGAACTTTTCCACTGCTTTAACAGCCTCAACTAAAATAGGAAAGAGTCCTGGTTCATGTCAATATGAGAATTTAAATGAAAGAAGAAGAAAAAACAGCTCCTTATAAATACAGAAGGCACCAATCCTCATGTGTCATAAGACAAGTAAATATTATAATTAATAAATAATGGTAAGAATTGCTGTGTTACTTGAGCAAACACGCTCAGCAGAATTTAGGTCTGCCACAGTGAAGAACTCCTCCTGTAGCTATAGCACCTCTAGTGGCAGTGTTTTTTTCCAGCAGCTAGCACTAATTCCTGTTGGCTTATTTCAGCTCCAAAGCGATTCTGCACTTATTCATGTACTTACACTGAGCATGGTACTAGACTAACTTCACTCACGCTTCACATTTAATTCTTTATTCAGTCTGGATGAAAAGGCAGCAGTATAATTAGCATTTGTACTCTGAATGCCAGAATTAATTCTGCTGAGTATTAATGAGAGGTTATCATGAACAGAGTTGCAAAGATCCACGCCTCATTTATCTCCCTGGCATCTCTGAGCTCTGACTAATGCAGGATGTCACTGGACTGGCGCTTAATTAAACACTTAACGCAGGCTTTGCTGTTCTATATCTCCTGCTCGCTGGTCCAGTGATTTTTCCAACATTTGCTGAAATTGCCCTTTTATACAGACGTAAATCAGTTGTGAAGATTACACGCTACGTGCTATACCAACATGCCATGTCAACTGACCACAATGTTTTTCTACACTCTTACTGACTACTGACACGTGATGAAAGATTTTCAGATGTTAGAACATTTCGGTATATTTTTCATAAAGCTGTATCAATGTTATTTTATTTTTGATTACCGTGGTTTAAATTTGGACGATGTTCTCCAAAATCTTAAAAGATTATTCCCGGTTTTTGCATAATAGAGAAAAACATATAAACTGAGGCTTCTGCAAATGAAAGAAAACTGGACTGAATATCTACTTTTAAAGGCAATCCAACTGCCAGCTGCCAACAAAATTGAGCCTTCGACTTGGCTGCACTTACAGGCATCACTGAGGGTGAAATGGTGGAAGTGACTAGTGGGCCATCAAGAAGCCTGGACTGAAATGTTGTTCCACAGAGACCACATATTCCCAGGCTTTAATAATATCCCACTTTGGGCTTAATGAAACATAGAACTTTTTATTGAGAAATGATTGCGTTTTTGATCCCAGCTACTGATTTTGAATAGAAGATTACTCATGTTAGGGATCCACATTTTTCTTCTCATGATCTCATTTCTTGATTTAATTCTTTCCATATCAAAATCACATCATGTTAAACATTTATAAGAATGTGCTAATACAAGTTAAATCAAACTACAGAGATTTTCATCATGCATCAAAGCACCGAATATGTTCAACTGACTAAAATCTATCAATTCCTCTACAGGTATCTTGGGTCAGAGAAAGTGTGCTTTGCATTTGCTTTAAGTGACTTATAAAGAAGGCATCCAAGTATTTTTTTCCAGCCTGTCAGCCAGAATTGTATTCTGACTTACTTTTAAATCATTTTCCATAAAACTAATTTCCAAATAAAAACTATAATACAATTATAATGGAAATTAAGTGTGCAGACCTGAGGCTTTCCGGCCGTATTTAATTTGACCTGGATCATACTGGAACGACTCTCTTAGATTGAATGCGTGGATCCCACAGTTCTGCAACTTTTTTGATTTTTATTAAATATTAAGTAAAGTTGTAATTGAACAGGATGTAGATTTAAGAACATCATGGTGCTCATTCATGTGTTACCTCCCTTTCAAGAAATACATTCAGCTCATGTCCATGATGACGATTTACCTGCTTGAGTAACCAGACACATGTGCTCAATTTTTCTTTTTAAAAAAGATTGATGACTTTTCTTTTCTGATGAGGCAGAAGCAGATGCTAAAAAATAGGCATAATTTCTGATACTGGTGTTTAAAAGGGCTTTGGAAAGACCTGGTGTTTGTGAGATAGTGAGGTTGTGAGGTTGAGCACAGATTGTGAAGCTTAAAGGTGGGGTGCACAATGCTTGAAAGCCAATGTTGACATTTGAAATCACCTAAACAAAAACGCCCCTAACCCAAATGGGTGTCACCCCTGTTTTGATAGCTCTGCCTCACACATACATACGCAACCCAGGCAACTATTATGGCGGAACCTGTTGGGGCAGCTGGCAAAGGGGATATTTGTATCAATAAATGAACTCAATGAATAATACTATGGTAGTACAAATGTGTTCTTGTAGTACTGTGTGTTGTACCGTGAAAGGTTTAGCTCCGTTTCACGCGGAAGACGATGTTCAACACCTAGAACCCGAGGCAAAGGTAACGGCAGGTATCCGCCATGACAATGTTTCAATCGCTTTCGGCTAATGTCAGACATGCGCACTGAACACTCTCTCTGCCGCATATTGACAAGACACACCTCTTTCTGCTAATTGGCTACACGTTTGTTTTGTTAGTCGGCCCGACTGAAGCATTTTTCAAACATCGTGCCCGCCTTTAACACAGAGGAAAATTCCTCTATTCCTCCAACTGGCATCACTAAAATGTCCGGGTTTGAATCTCTCGCTGTACCATGATCCTCATACCTACAATATTAGCCTAGGAATATAACGCTGTTCAACACCACTGTATTAGATGAAAGGGCTTGGACTTGTGTCTACATGTTCAGTGAGCTGTTTCAGGAAATCATTTTAGTTTAATTTGCACTGGTGAATAAATATAAATAAGTGACGAATTAATGCTTAAAAGAAAAAAACACACCTTTCTACAGAGAAGAATTAAATTTAAATCCTACTAAGCTAGAGGTTTAGTGAGTGTATATATGATCCATCAGCATTAGACACTAACATTCATTTGCTTTATCTGTTCTCTTTGATTCTCTTATAATTATTAATAAATTATTGTCCTCTATTTTTTTCTATCAAGGTTTATTGTAGCGATCTTTCTACTAAAATAGGTTGTTGAAAACTCACCAAAAACACTACTACATTTACTGATGAGTTATTTATTGAATCAGTTCATTCATTAATCCAATAAAACATTGATAACAATATTTCCCAATGTCTTAATGAGATAAGTTGTTTTTAAATAGCAATTTTTAGTCATTTTTTAGCAATTATTAAGTTAATGTCTAATAATTTGACCGTACATGCTGCCAACTGTGGGATCAGAAATTGATGACCTCAAGCTGGGAGGACATACAGTGAGCTACATGCTGCCAATTCTGAGGCAGATAGAGACTGTACCAGCTCCAGTTGTTTTCTTCTTCATGAAGATTTCTGACATTTGAAGAGAAGTTCAACCCCATGAGGACTTCGAGCAGGACAACCTCTTATCAATAATCAATACACAGAATAACATTCTACATATGCTGTATTTCCATCATTGAGCATCCGAAGGCTTTGGCGCAGAGGAGTTGGTGTTGAATCTATAGTGAACTCGATGATGAGCTAATTTATTAGTTGCTCAGGAGCTCCTGGTTAAACAATTCCAATTGAATGTGTATATGACCGTATAAAGTACATTAATAATAATAACACTCTCCTGTGTTTATAAAAAATTTATAATCACACCATCCAGTGTCACCCAAATGAGGATCGGTTTCCTTCGGAGTCTGGTTCCTCTCAAAGTTTCTTTCTCATATCATCTAAGGGAATTTTGGTAAAAGGGATAAATGCAAATAAACTTACATAAAAAATTATGTTCTGTAAAGCTGCTTTAAGACAATGTCTATTGTTAAATGCACTATATAAATAAAAGTCTTTCACCTTTGTACACACACACACTGCTTTGGCCTTCATCCCTCTTTCTAATCTTCTCAGCATGCTGCCACAATTACTGTTGTACATCCTTGTTCTTTATTACATGTGCTCGATATCCGACCACAAATGTAAGCATCAGATCCGACATATGCTCTTTGTTTTGACATGTGTGAGCTACACAGACAGATGATTTCTCTCCTCTGTATGTGATCATTGTGAGAATCTGGGCCTGATGAGGAATGGAAAATGTGAATTATAGCTTGTATGCTTCATGGGAGACTCGAGCTGGGTGTAAACATGGCAGATCCTCAGACTTTAGAGCATTAATTAGATCGGCCTGAAGGTCCAGGGAGGAAAAAGAAATCGAGGGATAAATTAAAGTAATTCATCCATAAGCATTCCTCCTCACATGTGTCTCACAGATTGAAGCAGCCACTTTTTTCACCTTCACTGGTAGCTGCTTGATTGAACTGGGGAGTTGCTTCGGCACGCCTGGTGTATGGAGACTTGACAAGCTTTGACGGAAGACAAGGCCACGGGACAAGGGTCAAAGTGACTGCAGTGGTGCTGTGTAAAACCACTCATGTGTAGGTGATAAGGCCATGAACTATTTAAGGACATGTGCAGTGAATGTCCCTCCGCTGCCTTTGCCACTAGAGAGTGTTGATGAATAATTCATTTACAGAAAGCACAATGGCTCATCAGTGTAACTTTCTGACATTTGACATACACAAATGTTGTTTGCATTGGTTTTATAAAGTTTTTAATTGCCTGATACTTGGTTTTACATCTAAAATTCATCTTATTTTAGGAACTGGAGATTTGACTTTGCTTTAAGCTAAAATAAATGTATTTGGGTTTTGAATGCATTTTTTGAAGAGTAGGATTCTACCACGTGTAAAGTGTTGGCACAATACATTTAAAAATGTATTTTGCCAAAGGATATTCAGCAGTATTTTAGCACTAAAAGCAGGTTCGAAACCTGCAAATGACATTCCAAATGACACATAAATCACTACATCCGAATCACAGCCTATCCTAAATGTCTGTTTCAGCACTCAGGCTAATGTTCTGGATATATTTAATGACTACAAGCTTTAAATTAAATTGTGTCAGCTGAGGGATTAATTCAATGATTGTGGGGTTATTTTTACATTTTAAACAATACTGCTATACATCAGAGTTTAACAACTTTAGGCTATTTGGTCCCATGAAAATTTCACTTATGTATGCTACCAAAATGGGTCCATGAGTCAGTTGTATTATACATCAAACATGTGCCCTCTTTTAAGTGTATAAATAACACTATTAGGACAGTTCTTTGCCAGGCCACCAGAGGGAGTGCTGGCAGGTGTTTCATTATCGCCTGCTTTGCTATTATTGTTCCCACATGGGTTGTGTCACGCCCTTTCCTATTGTTCTGTTTTCCCGCCTTCTCATCTGTGTCTTGTTTACCTTGTAAACTTGTACTGCTTTATATAAGCCTGTCTTGTTGTCTCTCTTGTTGTTTTCGTGCTATAAAGTTGGACTTCTGTTGTGTTCATGGTTTAAGGTTGGACTTCTTTTGTGTTTAGTCTTCTATGTTACAGTCATGTTTTATTGTCACATTTGTTTGATGGAAATTTTTTGTCCTTTTTTTTTTTTTGCTAACAAAGCAGTGCTTCTACTTCATCCTGCATATGGGTCTGATCTTCTTCATGTGGGTGATCAGGACTACTACACAGACCTGGGTTCAATATCCACTTCCAGTGGCGTCCTAACATTAAGGTGGGCTGGGAAACGCACAGCATTTGGACCTTTCATTATGTCTGTTTTACCAAAAAAAATTCATATAGTTTTCCTTTCTCTAAAAAGGTAATTATGGTCCAATCATGAGCTTTACTATCAATTTATATACAGTACTGCATTTAACCCACAGCTGTGTTTGTATAGTATGTTACATGACTCAGTAAATGCACTATTTGTCCAAACACTATTTGTAGCTGCTTCCATTAAACTGAAAGAACACAATTGTATAAAATTCACATGTAGCATTAAAGATCAGGGACTAACAGGGCTGAACACTGCTTCAGCATGACAAAGCCCCAGTGCACAAAGCAAAGCGCTCCATGAAGACATAGTTTGAGAAGGTTGGAATGGAAGAACTTGAGTGTCCTGCACTGAGCCCTGACTCTGACTCAACCCCAATGAACACCTTTGTGATAAACTGGAACACTTACTGAACCCCAGACCTCATCACTCTTACATCATCAGACTAAGTAAATGCACTATTTGTCCAAAGTTTGTAGCTGCTTCCATTAAATTGGAAGAACACAATTGTATAAAATTCACATGTAGCATTAAAGATCAGGGACTAACAGGGCTGAACACTGTTTCAGCATGACAAAGTCATCCTCACTCTTACATCATCAGTGTCTGATCTCATTAATGCTCTTGTAGCTGAATGAACACAAATCCACGCACTCACTCCACAGCTATTTCTAGTAGAAAGGTTTCTCAGAATGGAGCTTGTTTTGACAGCAAAGATGGACAAAATCTTTAAAAGGATTTTCAACGTTTCCAAATATATATAACACATTTAGATGAATATTTCCTGTTATATCTGTAGCAATAATATCAACTGTTCTCTTTTCTGTGGAATTCCTTAGAAAAAGTTTCTCCACATTTTTTTATGAATAGCAAAAATGTAGTTTCATATAGGGGAACTCTTAACTGGAACTGGGTTTTCACTATCCAGACAGAACAGACTTGAGATTTTTATTTTTTTAGAAACAGATTGCAGGAGAATTTTCACAAAGAATTTAAATTTCCATTATTATTGTACGTACCTCTCAGTAAAGTTACTAGCCACAAAAGAGCCTCTCTATATACTTTTAAGGGAGTTCATAAACACTCAGCAGATGTGTCTGTCATTGTCAACTCTTTGTCTGGCTTGTTTGCTTTCATGCTAGCTCAACACGTTCTAGTTCACAGGTTCCATTTCACAGAAAAAGACCTGACATGTAGATAATCGCTTGAGCACAGAGCAACTGAAAGCAACAGGAGTTACATGCAACCTGTCTATTATCAAGCCTCAGCATATAATTAAGAGCCCATCTGCTGCTGAATACTGCCTCATTACTGTAGTGTACATTCATGTGTCTAAAAACACCTCCCAGTTTTCCAATTATTCCCATTTTTGGTCTTTGGGATGTCATTTATTCCATTGTGTGTTAAAAGACTGGCCTACATGGCATCGTAGCATGTTTATTGCTGGCCACACTGTACGAGAGGATGATGATGGCTGAAGATTTGTGGTGATATGGCATGATTTTATTATCCTTTAGGTTCACATTATCATCATAAGATTTTATTATTGTTGTTTTGCAATGCTATTTAATAAAAAATGGTGCTATGGGTAAGTTTTAAAGGCATGCTGTAGCAAAGATTATGTCAAAATTAGCGAAGATTATGTCAAAACAAGATTAAGACAAAATTTGTGCCAAAATTTTAGCCACTGACAAAAGTTGTTTCCTGGAGGTTTGGGCTCACAGATACTATATTGGACACCAGTGAGTAATCATACCAAGTTATCCACCAACTTTAACTCATGACCATCTCTAAACCATTCTTTCGCCATCCCTTTCACCAATTGTGATAGCAGAATAATTATACAGCAAAAAAGCAGACTTAATGCAAACATTTGCCAAATGTTTACCTGCAACCAAGGAACTCCATCTACACCAACAAATACTGAACGATTAAAGGTCGTTCGTATTTATTTAATTTGGTTACATGTCTTATATAAATATGTTCTCTTGGATTTTCAAAAAAAAACTCTACTTGGGTTTAGTTCCATTCTCTGTTCTTTCTTCATCTTACTAAACACTACAGTTGTGGAGCCAGTCAACCTTAATTAAGCACCATGTCCAGAAGTGAGCAAAACATTTGCCAGTAGTGTGTGTGTGTGTGTGTGTGTATGTGTATGTGTGTGTGTGTGTGTGTGTGTGTGTGTGTGTGTGTGTGTGTGTGTGTGAGAGATGGTCCACATTTATGAAATAGAAAAATACACTGGATTCAGACAAAGTAAATGCAAAGGAAAAGTAACTGTTAAATGGTCTGTAACTAATCATGTCATTATGATGTATGGAATGCATAATAGTGGCTCTGATCCAAAATATTGGTACCAATGCAGTAGCAAAAATGCCTTAATAGACTAATGTGAAAAATAGCCTCTTCCTGTCTTTTGCAATGTCCCTTTTTATCTTTTGTTTATTATAAAAGGACATATTTCATTTTTAGCATATTTACTAATAGTTCATGTAGTTGCATTGCAAGCAAATTGACTTTTCCACCAGGACACACATTTAGCTTTTCACTCAAAGTGCTGCAAAGGTTGTATAATTATATAATTCTGAAATAAGTAAAGGTAATAATTATAATAATGCATGGCTTGCTGCTCATGAAAGGTTATTCAACTGTGTTTGACTCGGTTCAGGGTGAAATTGACATGTAGTAATTGTAATAATACAATGATTCATCATTGCTCAGTAACACAGCACTTTATTTAACTTCTAAAGACAATCAAAGATCTATCACTGTCCTTTTAATGGCTTCCCTGCAAGCAACATTTTCTGACAAATCCTGGCTCCTGAATCATGATTATCCTAGTCTACTGCTGAACTGGACTTGGGCTGACTAGCAGTTTTTATTTGCAAGCTGTCTGTAGACTGAACAGTTGAGAAGCCAGACTGTGGAAAATGAAGGTGTATATTCAGCAAGATATTTGTTGGGGAAAAAAATTGACGCTTTTTTTCAGTGCTGTATTATCACAATAAGAAGATGTGTCACATCCGTTAGTCTAATGAAAATGATCAGATTGGAATGAGGAGTATTTATTTCTTTAAGTTTAATTTTGTTATGCATGTGCAATTCAGGCTTATATATTTTGTCTCAGAAGCTACAGAATTAGCTGCAAGACCTGCAAAACCTGCAAATACTCTGCATCTGGCCTTTTCTTGCTTTTTTACCCTGATCAGTAAAAGCTGATGAGCTGCCAGGTGACTTTCAGAGCAAACCATCTTTGTGTTAAAGGCCTTTGAGGACATTTTTTGTTTTTTGTTTTTTATACAACTATTATGGAAGGTGTCTTGCATATACTATATATCATTTGTTGACCATGGATCCTGGATGTGACCTCACTGAGATGAAGCGTGTACGTGTGGGTCATTTTAATACAGAGCTCTTTGATTGATGCAAGCACAAATGTGAACGTTCAAGTTAGAAAGCCTGGAGCAGAGCTAAATAAATAAATAAATCTTTTAACGAAGACATTCACTTAGAAACGATGAAACATTTTTTGGGCCTCAGAGTTATCCCTGAAGATGAACCACTTCTTGTGCTAACTTAGTGAACTATCTTTACTGAAGCTTTTGAATACCACCATAGTGTAAATCTCAGCAACACTTAACACCATAGCCACAAAGACCTTTTTATACAAATATTACTGCACGAGGACCTTCACTACTCTACTAACCACTATATTTATCAACACATGAATTAAATGCCAGTATGCACTTGTTCACTGCTGTTGAAGGGCAACTTTTTAATTAAAAAAGTAACAGAACATAACCTAAAATGTTATGTTTTTAAACCGTATTTTTTTTCCAAAAAGTTTATTTAACTTTGGCTTAATATGTCAAGTTTTGTTGCATGACCATGAGCTAAAATGTTTTCCCTTTTGCTATGGGAATGCTTCTTTGTGTAAGTTGTGTCTGACGCTCGGTGAAATTGGTGAAAATCACACCGATTTTTGATCATCATAGGTCATGTGACAAAGATGAGCGTGCCAGCAAGACCACAAAAGGGCATCTAGGTTACATTACTCCAGCTTCTTTGTCTTCAAGAATCGATCGGTGTATGTATGTTGTACGATTGTTTGTCTTGTCTATCTATTCATTCATTCATTCATTCATCTTCTACCGCTTATCCGATCTACCTCGGGTCACGGGGAGCCTGTGCCTATCTCAGGCGTCATTGGGCATCAAGGCAGGATACACCCTGGACAGAGTGCCAACCCATCGCAGGGCACACACACACACACACACTCTCATTCACTCACACAATCACACACTAGGGACAATTTTTCCAGAGATGCCAATCAACCTACCATGCATGTCTTTGGACCAGAGGAGGAAACCGGAGTACCCGAGGCACGTGGAGAACATGCAAACTCCACACACACAAGGTGGAGGCGGGAATCAAACCCCGACCCTAGAGGTGTGAGGCGAACGTGCTAACCACTAAGCCACCGTGCATTTCATTTCATTTCACTGTGTACTGCATCAGCTATATATGGTTAAAATGACAATAAAAGTTTCATGACTTGACTTGATTTGGCCTGCTATATCTGGAGTTCTGCAGCTTTCTGACAATAGGCCCAAGCTGGATACAAATTGAATTCTGTGTAAATTATTCATACAAAGAAAAAAAAAAAACAAATTAATTCAAAGACATTTTCAAGAAGAAAAGCTGCCATATAAAAGGAGAGTGGGCTAGTCTGTGCATATGGTAGCTACAAGTGGAGTCAGCGCTAATGACAAAATTGATATTACTGGAAGAGTTAGCACATGGAATGGATATTTAAAGACTGTTATTTTTTCCTTTAGAGGATGAAAGCTGGCTTATAAAACAGTTCTGTTTGCCACAGCATCTTCTTTAAATGCTGTACAGCATTAAAAGCCAGCACAAATTTGGCTGACAAAAAGATCCTGTGCAATCCCTATTCATGTCCAAGTCTTGCCCATGCTTGGATTTCTTGCTGCTGGCACATTTAAAAAAAAAGAGATAAGTGACCAATCTGGTACAGTATGTCTCAACCTACAATGATCCATAATCTCCCTAGTGTGCTGCGTGCAATAATCAGACATGTTCCCGAACATGAGTGTGGATTCACAATGGTACAGTACCTCATCATGTGCCTGTAACTAACAAATAACTAGGAGAAATTCATCTGTTAATTTTTATTTTTTTTTTACATTGCAAGCTTTAGCTCACTTTTTCACATTTGAGGTGATTTCGGATGTTTTTCTGACTCTTGACTCTTAAACTTAGACTCTTCCAAGACAGCACCAGTGAGGATTGTCTTTCTCTCAGATTTTGCCCTTTTCAGATGTGACTCTGTTGGTTACACTCTTTGACTCAGAGATCTGAGTCACACAGAGAGAAGAGCATAAAAAGTCTTCTAAATTGCCAACAAAGAAGTATTTTTCAGAGGCAGGAATGGAAGTACTTTTTTCACTCCTGCCTCTGAGAAATTCTTCTTTTTTGGTAATTTAGTAATATTTTTATGCTCTCCTCTCTGTGATCCTTGCCTTTTATAGAGTTTTATGGGCATCATTAAATGCAAATTAGCTGCGTTGTGCCCACACCTGGTAATTATCAGGTGATTGGCATTTATCATCATACGCATGAGCATTTCTGCATCTTTTGTAAATGCAGGAGAATTTATTTGTTTGGTTTTTACTCAGATTTCCTTTTGTTTTTATTATAATTCCCTTCAGAAATTTTCCAGTCTAGGCTTCTCGGATCTTTACAGTACCTAGAGTATGTGAGTAAATATAATGTACAAAAGAAAAGGGTAATTTAAAAAAAAAAAAAAATGAATGTAACACATGACACTTAACACTGTAACACTATAGTGGAAACACTGTGAAATTATAGGAGGTTAAGTTAGTAATTACATTACTTCATAGCGTCTCCACTTGTGCACCTTCATTGTGACACATTTTCAGAAACCTTCCCATGTGGTCTGCAAAGCCACTTCTCCACGGAGTTGACGGTGGAAGACCACATTCTGTGCTGTATCGTCTAGATTTCCCTGCACTATACAAGAAAGTTTATAATACAGCAGGTACTGTATGTTTACAATGAAACAGCTTGTCTGTGGTTAACTATTGTCCCTTCTGTAACTGTCAGCCACTGAGCCGGCTTTGAAGAACTTGTCACATATGCAGTAAATGGATTATCTCAAAGGTCGGTCACAGGAGAAATGTGTGCGATATTTGTTGTGAACCATTGTAGGGGATTTAATGACCTCTATCCATACAGCAAGAATAACAGTACTTTAAAAATGTTGACTGTAAGTTTTAACTTTTAATGTAATGTGCATTGGACTGGCAGTTGATTCTGTTTTACGATGTCCCCTTATCATTATATAAGTTACATTACTACTACATACGAGCAACTCAGGTTTATTAGCCCAGAATGATAATCAAGGTGTGTGAGTGACTATAGATGAAGGTTGTAGAATTATATTGAAACAATAGGCTATAATGAGGACATCATCATAAACAAGTTCATATATTGCCTCTTGGCACTTTATTAGATTTTTAACATAATTATATACAACCTGAATGAGTGAAACTAAAGGTTTCATACATTTTAAGGTTTGTTCTAAAGAGCTAACCCGTTAACTTAATAAAAAGTTTAGAATTTCAGATTAATTGTGTACTCAGTACTTACTTGAACAGCGATATCTCTGTCTTCGAACAGCAAGTAAATTCTCTCGACACACTCTCTCTGCAGAGACACATGCTTTCTGCATTTAAATCAATCATGCAATATATGCAGATCAGTCAGTTATCCAATCAGCATGTGGCACCAAGTGCAAATCCTCATAAACTGAATTTGTTGGGTAAGGGGTATTGCAGGAAATAGGTAGCGTGGTGGGATGAAGACGGACCTTATGAGGTCTGCTATGACAGATCTGGTCCAGGTTGAAGTGAGAGCAGCAGTAAACAGATGGGCTCAAAGCTTAGTTCAGCAGACGGGATTTTCATTCCTGCAAGGCTGAAGTGAGATGATTTGTCAGTGATGTAACCGGAATTGAATTTATTTGCTCACTGAAATGTTTCATGAAATGGTTTCACCTTTTTGTTATGACCTTCCATGGTGAGAATGGCGCACAAGTGCAGTTTGTCCTGTAGTGTTGTTGAAAAAAGGTACTCGTCCGCTAGAGGAATGTCATGTATTGTAAGGATTTGTTAAATAATTATTGACTTGTTTTGAGCTGTAACTAAATTTCAATGTCTTTTAACTGCCCCAGGCTGGATCTGGTCTTTAGGGATGGTGTAGGTAGAAGTAGAATAAAATTCTCAGCACACACACATGGCTGGCTTGGTTCAGGTCAGTTTCTGTAAAACTATGATCATAAACCACTGATCCCTGCTGAGATTCTGAATGTGTTCATCACTGAAAAGGAATGATAAAGTTCTCACCAAAGGCCATAAACTGGACATGGGACAGAAAACGTGACTTTTTAAAACAGATCACAATGATCTCTCTAATGATCTATTTATAGATGAGTTTCATTCAATCAGCCGTTGGAAAAAAAACGTTTTTTTTAGTTTTCTTTCCAACGGCTGATTGAATGAAACTCATCTATAAATAGGAGACAAGCGTCCATTTAATATCAGGGTTATTCTTCATTGGCTTGTCTGGAGCCAATGAGATCCCATACGAATTCCTCAATAAGCCTGATGAGTATCCTCTCCCATATTAGTCCAGCCTGGAGTCACTATGACTCCTAATCCTCAAATCCACAGTAGAGATATGTGACCTTTGGTCATCTCCAGTGTTTGTCCTTTTCCAAAAATTGGCTTGTTTAAACCCTGAACCAGAGGTTCTCTGAATTATGAATGGCAGCAGAGGGAGATACAAGTAGACTCTGCAGGGAGCACAGGCTTTTCTGTCCAGCTGTCACCATATACACACGCATGACCTGCTCAGACCTGGATAGATCTAAGCTCACTTGAGTGCTGAGAAGTTTACTGAAGCTACACATGAATATGTTCTATTGTAAAACTGAAGCCTTGTTGTCAGATACTAAGCTCAGAAAACAAATAGTGTGTGTTTTTTTTTATTTTAAGACAGTTTTGGGAAACTCCTAACCCATTATTACTAAAGCTTTATTTATTCTTAAGTTCTCAGACTTTTCAGGTAATCCTGAAAGTTAAAAAATGATGATTAAAAAAACAACCTCTAGCTCAAGCCAAAGCTTATCCCAAGTATTATTTTGCATGAATTTGAATAGTTGGATTAAGTTAATAAAGTACATCTGTATTGTGTTGTGTTCATGATATTTTTTTCCAGAACAATCTCCTGTACTAAGGAGTGAATATTAAATGTTTGGACATTTTAACTGTTTGCAGTTGTGCTCTTAGATTTAATAGTTAAAGTGAACATCTATGTGTTTGATCCTCTGGGCAAGCAGCATTTCATTTATCTCCCCGTCTTGAGAATATTGAACATATTTAAAAGTTAACATATTCACTTTTTAATTTGAACTCAAGAATGCGTTATTGGCTGTAATTGACCTAATTTATTATTGCAAGTGTACGTGGATGGGATATGTGTGTTGTTGGATCCTGTCTAGGCACGACTTCCAGTTAGAAAGCATGAAGCAATCCCCTCAACACCACATTGTCAGACAATTTATCATCTGATGTGTTCCTCGTTGCCATGGATACACCATTTTCCTTAGTAGCAGTGATGCAGTACAGATGAGGCATTGTCACGTCTCTATCTGATTAGATGAAAAAAGGAAGAGAGAGAGATATAGAAGGAAGACAGGCTGAGCAGATCAAAGACATATAGCTCCTCTTAATGCAGGCAAGCTCTCCTTAAAGGCTGAACGATATCTGTTATATCTACTACAACTTGTGACAAGGCCGGCATTTTTAGATACAGAAACACACACACATGTTTGTGAGCTCTTTCATATCGCCCACATTACTGTATTAATCGCTCACAGCATGTGGACTTCATCTTCAAGTTTATAGATGATAGATTATAGTCACACACATGTTTATAGCAATGATAATCAGAACAGAATTTAAATATTCGGTCTAGATTCTAAACAATATGTGAAATTCTGTTCTAATGAATTCTTCCAAAAGCTTTCTTTGATGTTTTAATTATTGAGATGAGTTTGGGTTGTAGACATCCCATGTCATTGAAAAAAAAAATCCCCAAAAGTCTGAAGAGCCATTCATGTGAACCATTCCTTCCTTGATCACAACAAATTCCAGTGTAAGAATAATTGTAGACATGCAAAAAGTTAAGGAAGGCTACAAAAGCATTTCTACATACCTTGAAGTCCATCAAAACACAATAAAATATACTAATCAAGAACGTTCAAAACTGTTACCTAGGAGAATAATATCCTGCAAGATCTAAACAATGTGTTGTGCTGAAAAAGGAGGTTGTGCTGAAAGGTAAAAGCAAAATGCACATAGAAATATCTAGTACTAAGAAGTGCACAAAAAAAAAACACTGAACGAGAATGATATTAATGGAAGAACACTATGGAAAAAATTACTGCTCACTGTTGAAACACTGCAGCACATTTTAAGACAGTGTGGTTGTTTCCCAGCCCTTCAGGGGTTTCAAAAATAAGTTTAAAATTGTGTAACAAAATTACACAAAAATACAAGGTTTGTGTCGATTGAAGCTTTAGAAAGAATTGTATGTTGGAATACTCAAGTACAGTGTAAACCTGACTGGCATGAGTACAGTTCATCTAAGAAATGTCATAAATATATTAAAAAAAATAAGTGGCCACAACTTATAACGTGTGTCATATAATCAGCGTCATAATGTGTGGCCATGACTTGATGAGGCATGGAAGTGAGATAGGTAAGTCATATGTCTGTGCACAAGCATAGCACAAGATTTGCTTGGATGAAATGGTACTTATGAGGAAAAAAGCTGATGGTCTTGTTAAGAAACTTGAATACTGTACATACATTTTTCTTATTTATAATTCTTAATATTTTATTTTCCTTTTCATATAATATGATGTTCAGTTAAGTTTGAGAACAATCTGTTTTTATTTTTACCATTTATTTTGTCTACTTCTTGAATTTTTTATTAGCTTCAGAACTGAAGGCTTTTTTACAGAGCATTTTTCTTTATTTTTATTAATAATCATGCTAAACTAGTGCAGATTTTAATACATCACCTATTTTATCTAGTTATTGTAAAATTTAAAGCCTAGATATTCATTTCTTTCTTGTATATAACAAGAACACTGAAAAGCACACTGTCGTTAGTATGTTCTTGAGTTTTGTATTCAAGCAGTATAAATATTTATTATTATTAATACTGTTTATTATTATTATTATTATTATTATTATTACTATTATTATTATTAATACTGTTTTTCTTCTTCTTCTTCTTCTTATTATTATTATTATTATTACTACTACTAATAATAATAATCATAATAATAATAATAATAATAATTAATAATAATTAATAATAATACTTGTATAGACATTATGCAATGGGTGTGTAAGATGGGTCAGTCAGTTACTCGTGATATTCAGCTACATAAAATGGCATCATCAGTAGCAGATCTGAGAAGGCATTTATTGTTTGATAAGATGAAATTAATGTTTTCATGGGGTCAAATAGCAGAGTTTTGCTTGTACATAGCACTTTGATCTCTAGCATTACTGCATTATTACTTGCTGTAACTCCACAATCATAAAAAATACTTTGGCAGGCAATATAACAGCATTTTTTGAAAGCTCTGTGTCATTAAATGTATCAGATACATTCACTAAACTGTATACAGAAACCATTTAGAGTTATTCTGCATAGTGAGTCATAGTGACTTACAGTAGAAGTCATCTGGAACACCCCAACATTTTTCTGTTTAGGACTTTAAATGTTTTAAGAAATATTCTTGCGCAATAAAATAAGGAGTAATATTATTAACACGGCGAAGGTAATGATAGTGTTCCACTGGAGCTCTCATGGCCTAAAAGGTAAGATTGTTATGGCAGTACTAACTATGCATGAGAGTTCGCCTGATACAATATTTAAAAGTCTGTTTAAGACCACTATGTGTATAATTCTCAAATTTTCAAAGCATTTTTCTACATAATTACTATGGTTATGGCCATGTTGACCTGCTGAGACTGCAGAGCATGAGTGTGAGGGCTTAAGAACAAAATACACTCATGGAACCATATATACTGTATAATGGTCTTAACCTCTGCAAGGAAGTCCCTTAGAGCTCCTCTGATGCTTCAAGCAGATTCAATATGAGATTAATCTTATGACAAGCTATCCAGTGTGTGTACTGGACATTTGAGAATGTCTGTTTTTGTGTTTCTTTAATTATTAAACAGCCATTCAGCATGCTGCTTATTAAAGTGAACAAACTCCATTCACTGAAATGTACGGCCACAACAGGAGCATGTTGCCTGCCACTGTTAAAGTGAATAGTGAATAAAGGGTGAAAGGTGTGGACTTTATATGGATATAAATGACCTCTGCTGACCATGTTTTTCGTAGTAACATTATTTTATCATCAAGAATCCTAGTCTAAATAGAGCTGGTATTCTTGTTTTTGACACAGAGTAATATTCCTTGAAATACATCATTCTATTTGAAAGTTTATGCACGAGACATAATTTTTGCTTTTATTAAAAGGGAATATTTCAGCTAATTCATCCAAAAACAGGTAGAGCTGGTCAAACAGATAGACCATCTTTACAAGCCGATAAGTTATTTGAAGAATTACAACTTACTTATTAACCAAAGTTCAACATTTTTGAGTTTTGGATGTAAAATCTGATCCATTAAACCATGTTCACAGTAATGCTAAAATCCTTGAAATACACACATCTTTAACTGTAGCACAATAACTGAAATCTATATATTAAAGTGGCACATTTTTAAATAAAACGTTACACTTAAGCCATTGTTCTGTCCATAGAATGCCCTAATCTTTCTCTTTTATCTTGGCAAGTGGGTTTTAGGCACTCCACTTTGCACTGTGACTAAGTACTGTATGCCCTTAACCATGACACACAAAAAAACACTAATACATGCACATTTTCTTTGTTATTGCTTTAATAGACAGCATCTCCACCCAGCATCATTGTCTACCAGTTTGAGCTTGGCCTTTGTTTTGGTAGCTAGCTGGATAGAAAAAGCTTTATATCATGGATGTCAGAGTGTAACCATCACCTGTGCTTATATTTAACTTGTATAAGTCTTTTATACAGCTTCAGTGGTTAGAAAAATTGGCATTGTTCATTGTTAAAGTTCTGTGCTATTAATCAGAGGACTGTAAGACTCGAAAGCAAGGTCTTACCTATTTGTCCTTATTTGTAACATTCAGCTTAGATAAAAGAAAATACAGCGTTTTATTTATATATATATAGTGTGATTGCGTGAGTGAATGAGAGTGTGTGTGTGTGTGCCCTGCAATGGGTTGGCACTCCGTCCAGGGTGTATCCTGCCTTGATGCCCAATGACGCCTGAGATAGTGACGCCTCCCCGTGACCCGAGGTAGTTCGGATAAGCGGTAGAAGATGAATGAATGAATTAATGAATGTATGTATGTGTATATATATATATATATATATATATATATATATATATATATAGATATATAGATATATATATATATATATATAGTAAAAATCATAATTTTTTTTAACGTCACTTCCTGAAAGTAAAAAATATTCTATATAATATGGCTTTTCTTTCCCTTTAACTCTTGATTGATTAAGCTATTGATTATCATTTGTTACCATGGTCCAAGTCCAGCAAACTGACACTGCCAAATGAGAGAGTTAAAATAAAACCCAGAATAGATGCAGGACTAATTTAGAGCTTCAAAAAGCTGTATTTACAAGAGTACTGTATATGCGAAGGACAAAGAAAATGATTCATCACCGCATAATCAGAAACATGTGGAGCACTATCTGTTCAATTACATTCACTGCAGTAAGTAAATTGGTTAAATGCAAAATAATCAAAAGGGACTAACATTTATCATGATTATATCACACAGTGTTTGTGAATGACAGAGCTTAAGGCTGCCAGCTACTGGTGCGTGTTATGGTGTGAGTGTTCAAAATACATTCTTGTATGAAATTTTGCCTTTGCGGAATTGTGTATAGATTTATAACATCAAGCTATTCAAATCAACATTTTCAGAAAAAATATTTTACACCATTTCCAGATTTGTCTTGGCACTTTGGCCCAAATCAGATTTGATTTTTCATTGAAATGACTTAAGATGAGCTTTCCATCAAACACAATGTGATCAGAACCTCTTTTCAAGAGCACACATGTGATTAACATGGTTTCAGTGACCCGTAAGATAAACCCACTTCAAATAAGCTATTATTTTTCTTAACAGCAGGACAGAAAATCAATAATATGCCCTTGCTGGAGCACATCATTGGACTGTCCTTATATATCTTTATTGTCAGGATAATCACATGATCTTTGTACTTCATGGTCCAGTATTCTTTCTCTACTCATCACACTGGCCTTCTTTGTGTTTTTTTTTTTTTTTTATGTCTAAAAACAAGGTAAAAGTGGCTGGTTGTGCCATCTATCTGTCTGTCTGTCTGTCTGTCTGTCTGTCTGTCTGAATTGCTGTGGAAAGAAGAGCTGAAATGCTGTTCTTTCCATTATAAATTATATATGTAGTGCTGTTCTGTGTGATTTTCAAAGTTTTGGATCCTTTTCTCTAAAAAAAAAAAAAAAGAAAACAAAAAAACAAAACCCTGATTTATACTTTTTGTCCCAGATTTGTTTCGATCTCTCCTTGGTCTTTAGGATGCTGTTTGTTTGGGCAGGTTCTATAACAACCACTGGAACCTTCTAGGAGCAGGTGTATTCATGTTGAGATCATGTGACACTGTAATTGCACACAGATGGATTCTATTACGCTAATTATTTAAAGTCTGATGGCAAATGCATAATTTTTTTGCATCGTTTTTAAGGGTCAAGTGTTTTTAAGGATCACTCATTTTTTTTGTATTCATAAATAAATAAATAAATAAATAAATAAATAATATTCTTTCATTAGTATGGACAATTCTGTGTCACTTCATGACCTCAGATTTTCAAAATCTAAATTAAACCCATGTGGCAATGTTCAGTGGGGGGTTGTGGGGGGTGAATATTGCATTTCTGTGAATTCTGCCCGGTGTAGAGAGCAAACTGCGACATAATTTTCACTTGATGGAGTATAACTATAAAGTATCCGACTGAAATTAAGCACTTTAAGGTTTTTGACATTAACCACTTTAAGGTTTTGATGTTCTCTTTTGCAAGGCAGGACAATTTTCTACAATCCAAACAAAACGGTTATGTTAACCCCTGAGGTTTACAGAGTTCTGTATTTTGCTATTTAGTCATAAATGCAACAATATAACTACTAGTGACTAGTAAAATACCATCCATATGCTTATTGCAGTCATCCTCAGTCCTTTCTCCCTTACTTAACCTTTTCATAAACTTGTTAAATTGATTTGCATAAAATTATTTAAAAATGTTAAACCAGATAAAGGCAAGACGTACTTTACGTTCACAATGGATTATTCCAGGAAAGGACTTACATAAGACAAAACAATGTTTCCCATAATCCCCCTATAGTTGCAGTGTAGTAGGCCAGGGCGTACGTTACGTCATTCATATGCAGTTAATCAAGGCTCTGTTTTATTTGATTTGATTCTTGTACAGTAAGCACGATCTGTCTTATGTTTCTTGGAAGTAATACACATACACCTCTGATTCATATCACACTGCATAAACATAGGTATTTTTTCATGGAAAATAAGGCATCTGCTTTCATTTATGTGTTAACCGATTTCATTTTATTTACTGTTTAATCTGCCAAATGTAGCGGTGGAATACATTGATAGGCAAATTTAAACAAATTGACATATTTACTCATATTTAATTGTATAACTAAGCAGTCAAACTATCATGGGTTGGTTTTGCGCTAATAAAAAATGTGGGAATGCATTTTATATTGAAACTACAGCCTCACAGTTCACAGCCAACAATAATAAACATGGCAAATCAGCATGAACATTATATGAATTTGCCAGAAATAGACAAATGCATTTATGGATTAATGAATGACTGAATGAATTCCAGTAAATATTTAAAATGAATGAACAAATTCTCCAAGTAAATGTCTTCATGCTAATTTGCTGCTTTGTGTTACTCTAACAACAATACTTTAATAAATGCAGCATTAACAATCATTATTTTAAGTGAATTATTTGAACATAAATCTTGATTGGCAGCAATGCCTCAACAAAAACAAAAATATTTTGTATTCATTTTGAGCATTGAATCAGGTTTAATGAATATTTTCCAAATCTCTTACTTTTTTGTATGGCCATTGTTCACATCTCAAGTCTTATTTTAATGAGATATTTTTCCTCAGTTCGTTTCAGGTTTCTTCATCATTAATAATAACAGAGGTCCTTAGTGAATGAGGAGGCATGAGCCTGGCTGGTTAGGAAGAAAAATGAATCTGTGTTTCAAGACATTTATTAATATTTCTATCATTTATCCATCAGAATTCTTCAAACAAAGACTTTGATGTAGGTGTAGGTATGACGTAGGTGTGTCATCACAACGAAAGTGTTTTTTTCTTCTTATAACTGATTTGTGTAAAATGTCACCCTTTAAATGGATGCATAAGATAATGCACAGATGCTTGCTGCACTTGTTCATAACCGTTATTCATACGGTATATTAGCATGTTGCAACAATAAGGATGAAAGGAAGATTTGGTATGCATTTAGAAACAGTGAGTGAAATAGCAGTTTAGCTTTGTAGCTTGTCTTTTGTATGCTAACACTTGGAAGCTACTGTACATGTCAGACAGCTGCTGCACAGACCTCCTTTCGAGGACTTGAAGCCTGTCACAATATCTTTTAACAAGTGAATGTTGTAGCTCAGTTTTTTAATGGAAGTGGTTGAGAGTTCAACTCTTAGAACAGTCAAAGTATGCTACTGACAAGTGAGAGCCTTATAACACAGCATAGCAAACACTCATGATTTAAATTTCATAAAATATCAGATCTTTCTCTAATATATATGTTATGTTCATGAAAATATTATGTGAAATGCATGAACCCAAAAAAAACTAACAAACAAAAAAAAGAAAAAAAAATGGGTTATTTGTTGTTGTTTTTTTCATGTGTATTGACTGGATTCTTCTCTAGTATAATTTACCGTGAGTGAGACTTGTAAAACTTTTAAAATGTTCTGGAATACAAGTTCAGTGAGATTTTGGTATGTAGTCTATTTCTCCCATAGCCTGTAAAAAGGAAATCACTGCTCAAAAATAGGATTCTAGTTTAACATGTCACTGCAGGTCTGTAGTCTGTACCAGAACAATGTCAGGTAACGTACTTTAAACAGTGTTTTAATGAGAAAGTGGCCTCTTATACATGTGGGTGGATGGATGGATGGATGGATGGATGGATGGATGGATGGATGGAAAGATGGAAAGATGGATGGATGGATAGTTGGAGGGATGGATAAATGGCTGGACAGGTGGATGGATGGATGGAGAGATGGATGGATGGACAGAAAGATAGATGCAGAGATGGATGGACAGTTGGATGGATGGAGAGATGGTTGTTTTGTACATTTGTACATGTTTGATTTGCCTGTGAAGTCGTTTGCTTGTGGCATGATTGTTGGTGCCAGACAGGATGGTTTGAATATTTCAGAAACTGCTGATCTCCTAGGACTTTCACACACAACAGTATGAAGTGTTTACATATAATGGCATTTGAGATAGGAAAAAAAAACTCCACTGAGCAGTGTTCCCGTGGGCAGAAATAACCTTTTTTGAAAGAAGTCATAGGAGAATGGCCAGTCAGGTCTGAGCTGACTGGAAGGCTACAGTAATTCAGATGTAAGACAATAAAACAACTGGGGTGAGCAGAAAAGCATCTCAAAACACACAATACATAAACGACACGAGTCATTTAGGTGACAACAAGAGAAAACCACATCAGGATCCACTTCTGTCAGCCGGGAACAGAAATCTGAGCCAGAGAATATAAGGTGAAGGTGGTTTAAAGAGAAGCTTTAGAATAATTATTCACTATTAATGTACTTCATATGCATTTATATTGTACATCAGACTGCATCTACATCATCAGCAAATTCTTTAACAAAAAATACTAAATCTGTAAGATCTGCCATGGCTCACATAGTTGACAGAACAATACATCTAGAAACTGTCTGAGTTGACATCTGTCTTTTCAACTCCTCTTCTAACGGCAATGGCTACTCTCTCCGACAGCAGAGGAAAAAGTGTCTCGAGCACACCTCAATTCTTTCCAACTGTGCATGAGAGTGTAACAATTGGAAATAATTGGGTGGGTGAGGTACACACTGAAGAAAGCAATAGAGGTCACAGGCACAATAAAAAGATGGCTTGAGGATAGAGACTGCCACTGAAGAAGGCTTGAGGATAGAGACTGACACTGAAGCAGGCTCAGGGAGACACCATGACATATTTGACTGACAACTCATCTAATTATAGTAAGGAGAAGGAAAAAGAGAAATACACAACTAAAGAAGTAAAATAAACATGTCACAATCTGACTTCGTACCTCAGCTGTCATGGCAACAGCACCTGGCTTCTTTTGTTTTAGTTCCTGTTTCGCCATTTTTCCGATCACCATTGTGTTGTTGATTCTTTTCATTATCGTACGCAGATCAATATCATATTCATTTTTTTTTTACTCCTTCTGACTGAGTTGTCTGTTTTTTCTTTCTTCACTTTTGACCCATGCATTAGATGTCACTTTTTATTTGTGTCAATTATTCTTAATGCAAAACACAAACGCTTTCCTATCTCATACATTCATGTTACAAAATACATTAAAGATAGATAGATAGAAAGAAAGAAAGAACTACCAGGAATAAAGGACACTTGTATACACATTAACTTTTACTTGCCTTTATTTCATTAGGATCATTCCCATACTGTCAGTTCAACCCAGTTAGTGTACTGTACTACATTTCCCAGAATACACAGTGGCTTACAAACATGGCCACACTGAACTACACTCACCACAGTTCATGACCTTGACATGTTCAGTCACCAGATTTCTGATTAAGCATGCCTGTTCTCGCGCACACACACACACACACACACACACACACACACACACACACACACACACACACACACAGTTTAAAAAGTTTGCTGCATGCACCCTATGTTCCCAATTCTGTTTTGTCTGTTATCACTGATTTGGTTTGACCTTGACTTGTTTCCTGATTGTTATGCTCAGTCTTTGCCTAGTTTATCCTGTTTGCTGATTGCCTGACCGAAGCCTGTTTGTTGACCCTGAACATGTCTCACTTTTTGATTTGTCTGCTTGTCTCTCATTAAAGAAAGATAACTGCAATTACATCCATCTACATGACATATTCAATATGCACTGTGAAGCTCTGACCTGGATGCACTTAAACAAGACTGGATATCATTAATATATAATATCATGCCAATTATACAATTATTTAATTAATTTTGGTTTAATTTGATAACATTTTATTTGATTCTGGTTAAACCCTTAGTTTCATTTTTCAGTATTTCATTAAGGATAAGGATCTATTCAGAATGGAAGGTAAACTGATCTTTATTAAGTAACAAATCTTTAATTATATTTGAATTCAGCATCATCTGAATGATTTGGGTTAAAAAATAACATAGCTATAAATGTTTACTTGCTCTTGAGGTTTTTAAATGTTTCAGGTATCTATTTGTCTTGTGAAAATCCCATATATTTCACAGGTGATCATGTCAAAAACATAAAGGTGCCTTTCAACATGTTATGCTCTAAAATTGCATGTTTGAATTTTAAATTATTATATGTGGCATCAAATGCTGCACGAAAATCACATCAAAAAAATAAATATGCCCTCCATTTGAAAAATAAAGATAAATAAAAAAATAAATGAGTTATTCGTAAAAAAATCACATTAACATAAAATAATCATATAAAAAAATCACTTAAAACATGCGAATTTAAATAAATTGTGAAAAATCACATGAACATCACTAAATCGTGTATAAAGCATATGAAAATTAATGACTTTCTCATTCTCATGTAATTCACGTTTATTTGTATGTGAAGTTGATGTAACTTTTCTCTAAGGGTTGATAACTCTGATAAAAACGAAAATGCTGACTCTGTACATGAGCTCCATTTTACAGAAACACCACAGTTAGGGTTTCCCCTCATTAATGTCAAACACATGTGCAGCCAATAATAGAAAAGTATAGATGGATTATATGCTGTTCGTCACCAATACATCACAAAAATGTCTCTTGTGTGTACTAGTCTTTTGAGTGAGCGATTTTTCATCACAGAATACAATCCGATTCGGATATTTATAGGTGTTTAAAGCTCTCTTACGATCAGTAGCTTTGTTCTTGCCATGCTATTATATTTCAAAGGCCATAAAAGCATTTGTGTGAGATATGACTCATTAAATCAACCATGAGCTTAGTTCTTCTGTCAGCAATACAGCCATTCAGTACAGAAAAACACATTCAGTACCTCTAAAAAAAGAAATAGAAAGATTAAGCATGTGATTGATTTATATGTATTGTGATTGAGTCATATTTCACACAAATGCTTTTCTCTCATTCAACATCTTTAAAAACTGTAGCACATTTTCTTTATAATATTAAATCTCTTTTAATAGCGGGTTTTAGTTCATTTAACTTTATACAGACAAAAATATTTTGCACTGTTCATAATTTTTAAAGTCTTTTCAGCCACAATTGTGGTCAGAATATTCTGAGAACCAATTTTACTCAATATAAGTGAGTGTCGTCAATCAAATTGGATCTAATCAAATCATGTCTGGAGTTTATTGTTATACTGCTAATCATTAGTGAGCAGGTTAGTGGGAATGATAGAAATCATATGTCACGTATGTTATAAACATAATATTGTATGGTATCAACTACATTACATCGGTGGTCACATGCAGTGCACTAAGGAGAAGATAAAATGTTTTAGCGTAATTTTAAGCCTTTACAATGCACATATTTGTGTTAATAAGAAGGATATCGATAAAGCAGTATCCTTGGTGATTTGTACAATCTATCTGGATTGCTGACTCAATCCACTGGGTCTCCAAACGTATAAAATTCACTTGAGCTATGAAAATATTGAAACAGTCCTTAAGATAGCAATGTAGATTCCCTTAAAGAGAAAAGGGTTTGGAATGTTGGCAATGGTGCGCTAGAGGCAGTATTGGAAAGCAGCCATGCTGTTCAGTTAGACCTGCCCCTTTTCAAGGTTAAGGCTGATGAAACGATCCAGGATCAATACTTAGCTCTATACTGAATCCAAACACTATGCAGTATCACATAGTGACATCACATGAGCTGTTGAGTGTGTTAAAGAAGAAGAGCAGCATGTGGAACAGCTTGTTTAACCCAAGGTGCTTTAGAGTTTGATGGATTAAAGCCTGGCAGCTGCCACTTTTCATGGTGAAAGGGAATGCGCACCACAAAAAATGACATCTTAGATACTGATATCTTTTGAGTATAGTCATATTTATCCACTATATCCAATATTACCTTAAACCAGTTTTAACTTTTAAAGTTGTGTGTTTTTTTTTTTACGTTATTGTTGGCAGATAATGTTTCTTCTTTCTGGAAATAAATGCTTAAAAATGAGAAAAATAAACTGTATGACAAGTTATTTCATATTATAAATAATTATATATTTCATATTATATAATCTTATAATAGGAAATACTGCATAAAAATGGACTATATTCAAGATGTCATTTAATATAATGTAGTTATACAATGCTCTCTCTCTCTCTCTCTCTCTCTCTCTCTCTTTCGCTCACTCTCAGTTCAGTCATTGTCACAACAGATGAGCACAAATGAAATCAATTCAATTCAGTTTGATTTTATTTGTATAGCGCTTTTAACAATAGACGTCATCACAAAGAAGCTTCACAGAAATCCAGATGCGGGTCTAGACTCTAATGAGAAAAGCTAGAGGCAACAATGGCAAGAAAACACTCCTGAGACTGCATGAGGGAGAGACATTGAGCGGAACCAGATTTTAAAAAGCAACCATCCTCTTCTGGGTGATATGATGGGTTGATGCATTGCTTTCTGAGCTCAACTTAGCATTTCACACAAATTCATTGTTATTTCTGATTCATGAAGACATGACTCAATAGAACTACTAGAACTGCTACATGCATAACACAGAAATCCTGCCTTTGCTTATTAGTTTATTAAGATTACCTATAATGTCAGTAGCTCCGACTACAATCATACAACAGTTGCAGGTGCTTCTACATGGTCTCACGTTATAGAATAACGCTTCTTGTAACCAGAGTGCGTTCCTCATTGAATGGGTTAATTCTGCTGGTACACAATCTAAGCATTAATCTTTGTTACATTACCACGGAATCATCACCCATTCACCTCAATGTGAGGGCTGTAAGGCTTACTGTCTCCTCACAGAACCTCTTCAACCTTTTCTATACTCCTCTCACTATCACTAGCCCTTTCCTTTATGTATCTTTCTATTGGCATGGAAACTTCTTTCTACACCAAGACTTAAACTAGTACTAAAGGCAGAAGAAGAATAGCTGAAAACAATGTAAAAGGTCAAATTAACCATGTTAAAATATTGAACATCTTTCTTACATTTAGCTTTACTTCATGATGGAGGATTTGATCAGATCTGACCAGAAAAGTCTCTTTTGACTCTCTTTAAACAAAAACTTAATGTAAAACAAGAAATGAAGCAGCTATTAAAAATATATATTGAAATAGTTAAAAAAAGTTTTCATTGCTGATACTGGCAACTAACTGTATTTGGAAAAAAAAAAAGTGTATCATCCTAATTACTAAAACACTTAGGAAAGGCTCTTTCTCATTCATAAACAGACTGAAATAAAAGGCGAGCCCAGCTGTCTGCAGGATTGATCACTTTATTAAATGCACTCAAATGAATTATGAGCAATTAGAGTCATGAATGACACATTAACAGGGGATCTGGATGCACTGGATGGTTAACACTCTTTGTAAACATATCCATGGTCCTTGTTAGAGAGTTCCTGACCACATGTCTTTCTGAGTGTTAAAAAGAGCATCTAAATTATGATGAATTTGGATTTTTGAACAGCCTGGTTTTGAACTTTATTTAACCTCAATTAGTGTGAGGATTGTGGATTTTTGCTGCCACAGAGACAATGAGAAAACAGCAAGGATGCTTCATTTCCCTGTTGTCTGAGTCAAGGCTTGGATCGGAGGTTGATGACTATTACAGAGTTGCAGATAAAGCTTAACAGTGGTCTAGGGTTGATTTTAGCATTTGCTAATGACTGTTCTAGAATAAAAAATAACTTTATGCCTTGTATCCTGTGAAATGAAATATAATTTAGGAATGCTGGGAGGTTTGACCTTTTATCAGCTTTAAGCTTTAAAAGCTTATATACATTTCTTTTGACTTTTATTTCAGTGCTGTCTGTCACAATTTTACTAATGATACGATAAGGAGACGTTCACATCCATTTGGGAATGACTTAATGCCACGTGAACGTGAATAAACGTGAATTTATGAACAATTTATTGTCTTTAGTATCTTTATTAGTCTTTAATATCCTCCCTATCCAATTTCCAAAAGACTAGGGCTCTCTAGACAGACTAGAACATGTGATGGGTTGATACCTCGTCCAGGGTTTTCTCAGGGTCGTCCCGTGCCTTGTGCCCAGAGTCCCCTGGGATAGACACCAGGTTCTAACAAATCTGTATAGACAAAAAAAACTACAGAAACTGGAATGATATCCATAAATTTCAGAATCTATTTTTAGTTTTTTATCTATTTTTGTTTTATCTGCCATTTCCTTTAAGTTGGTTTGAGTTCATACTTATATTTGGGCACTAAAAAATGGCATCTTTTTTTTTTTTTTGGCAGATATTTCCATTTTGATATATATTTGAGTGATATATACTGTATGTACACTACTGTTCAAACATTTGGTATCAATTAGACATTTACAAATTAGTTTAAATTGGAAAATAATAATTTAATAGGACATGTAGTTATTGTCAAAATTAGAAATAGTGATTTTAAATAAAATGATTAATTTGTTCTTCACTTCGCTTTCATTAAAAAGCCACCTTGTGCAGCAATTACAGCCTGGCAGATTTTTGGTATTATAGCAGTCAATTTTTAAAGGTAATCTAAGATTTCACCTCGTTCTTCCTGGAGCATCTCCCACAATATGGATCGGTTTTAATAATCATTTGAATATTTTGATGTTTTAGAAATGGATAAAATATTAGAATTCTTTGGAAACAAGGACATGTTCAAGTGCTTCTAAACCTTTGAGCAACATTATTTCCAACTGTATTACCTGTTCATTTGCTGTTTTATTGCTATTCATCTCACCTATTTCATGTGTGTTTTAATGGAAAACAAGGAGATTTCCAAATGATTTCAAACTTTTGGAAGGTATCTTATCAAATATCTTGGAGAAGCAGCCTCAAACCGTCTGTCTCTTCATGTAATCCTAGACAGACTCGATGATGTTGAGAACAGGGCTCTGTGGGGGCCAAACCATCACTTCCAGGACTCCTTGTTCTTCTCTATGCTGAAGACAGTTCTTATTGACATTGGCTGTATGGTTGGGGTTGTTGTCCTGCCTCCGTGATGGTATTACGTGATGGAATAGTATCTGCCTGTATTTCTCAGCATTAAAGACATCATTAATCTATATTTTAAAATCTATTTTATTAAATTCAGATATGTGATATCTGAATATCTATTATATATGAATATATATGATAGCATTATACAATTATATAATTGTATATAATGTATTTCTTAGATATAGTCTATCACTTGTAAATGCTTATTTGTTAAGCATTTGAATACATGTTACTTTTAAAACAAAGAAAGTTTGCTGATGTGGTAGCTGAAATTATGCCAAGGTTCTCAAGCTGGACATTTATGGCATTTTGCAGACGTCCTTATCCAGAGCATTTTTCATTTATTTCATTCATACAGCCGAGCAACTGAGGGTTGAAGGCCTTGCACAGGGGCCCAGAAGTGGCAGCTTAGTGGCCCTGGGATTTGAACTCACAACCTTCCAATCAGTAGTCCAACACTTTAACCACTGAGCTACCACTTCTCCAATGACCCTATGTTCATTAATTTACTTAAAACTATCAGTTATAAATATACAGAACCACTGTATAGAGTGTGATTAAAAAAGAAAACCTGAGAGGGATATAACTCCTGGATTAAGCAGAATTACAGTAGAACTCTCAGAAAGTTGGATGCCAGGGCGGCAGATTACAGGCTGAATTCTAGTCTGTGTGCTGATATCTTAAAAATACAACCCACATGGAAGAAAGTTAAAACACATATGTGGTGCAGCTGCCCAGTGTAAAAGGTCACTCTAATTAACACTGGAGTGTTTAAGACACAGTGCCTCTGTGGTCTAGTGTTAAAAGTGGAGCTCTAAATTGAATAATTACCCTCAGTTAATGAAATGTTTTTAACAATGTTTGGTTAAAAACTCTTTTCACTACAGTTGTTAAAATTTGGGTTAATGGTCTCCCTATAAGCATTCTTGTTGTTTGGGTTATATAAAAGCTAAAGGTGAATAACTTGAGCTGATCACACTAGATGCCAAAGCCCCATTACTCACCCCACCCTTTTGATCTGAGAGCACATGGTCATCACATAATGCCTTATTTCTCTTCCAGGCAGGATACTTCCTCCCCCATCTGTACTTGCTGTTCTCAGAGAGTGTTCTGTACTGCTAGGCATCAGGCATGTACATACTGTACAAATCTGTGGGGATTTTTTTTTTTTTTTTTTTTTACTAGTAAGGAAACCAGAAGGAGAGATTCTGAATCATGTGAACTGAATGTCCACATGTGGCTCTCTGGAGTATTATATACTGTACGTACAAATCTGATTTAGCAAATGGGAGATTGAGTGTTTATTTTTAATTGTTTGTCATGGACTACAATCAGGTTGTTTGTGACACATTTCCCTGTCTTTGAGCTCAGATCAACCCATGGCACATCTTTAAACTGGTCCTCTCTTTCCTCCAGCTCCAGTTGGACTCTGTGATACTAAGAGGAGATCTGAACTCCATGTTATCCTTACAACAATACAACATTGTTTGACTGTATATTTATAATCACACCCTCCAGTGTCACCCATATGAGGATGAGGTTCCCCTTTGAGTCTGGTTCCTCTCAAGGTTTCTTCCTTTACCAATTTAAGGGAGTTTTTCCTTGCCACTGCTGCCTGAGTCACCTCAGACTTGCTCATTGGGGATAAATACATACACATTGTGAACTAAATATATCTAATATTAATCTTGAATTTTTTTATTATATTAATTCTTTATATTCTGCAATGGGTTGGCACTCCGTCCAGGGTGTATCCTGCCTTGATGCCGATGACGCCTGAGATAAGCACAGATGACCCGAGTAGTTCCGATAAGCGTTAGAAAATGAATGAATGAATGAATAATTCTTTTATTATTCCTTATGTTTACCTTCTGTTCTATGTTTATGTTCTGTAAAGCTGCTTTGAGACAATGTCTATCGTAAAAAGCGCTATACAAATAAACTTGAATTGAACTGAATTTCCTGAAGCCCACTTAAGCTGCCCAAACCTGGGCAGGCTGGACTATGGAGTATTCGTTTTCTGTCACTCTAGCCAGACTAGGCTATACATTATGCAGACAACCTGAAGGCATGTCTATGATGAAACCTCTGGAATACAGAAAATGTGTATCACAGGCTCAGCGGTATATGCTTTTAGAACAATTGCACTGGACAAAAGACACATTTTGCTCATGCCAAGTTTACACTTACCATGTTTTAAGTACTAGAAAATGAAACACTCATTTGGTGCACCTACAGTATATCCTACATTACAAACCATTTAATTAGATAACCCTTTTCTTTCTACTGGCTGAAATTGGTAAACAATGGTACAGCTTATTACACTCTATACTCGCTGCTTTATATGATTTTATTTATTTATTGTACTATTGTCATGTTCACTACCTCGTTCACTGTCTTCTTTAATTCCAAGCCCATTTAGGAAAAACATTCATAGACACAATATTTATTCTTAAAGGTGCCCTTCCACACAAAACCGTTTTTACTTCTATTTTTTTATGTGTGTTAGGTCCATATGTGTTTGTGTTGTGTCGGGAATGTGAAAATGAACTGTTACCTCCCCGGTCAGCTCTAGATACTGAAAAGAAATAAACGGAGAAATCAGGTCAGTTAGAAAAGCTGCTCAGTGTGACGTGGAATTGATTACTATTCATGAGCTCTCCCACTTGAGACCACGCCCACAGAATGCGTGTATCTCAGTGAGTTTCCTATACAACAAGGATGGCTGAACGACAACAGGCTTGTGCTCTATGCAGGAATAGAAGTTCAACAATGCACATGTTGCCCAAGAACCCAGAGTCCCAAGAACCCAGAACCCATTCGAACTTAGTTCTCTGTTCAACGCATTTTGAAGAGAGAGACTTCGTCAGCTTTGGGGAGTACAGCAAAGGCTTCATGAAGCCTGGAGCAGTACCATCGCGGCAGTCTACGGCCAGTGCCCAGCCCGTAAGTACACTCACCCGGGCCGAATGAGGGCTCTGGCTGGCCGGCCGGCTAGGCTATTTATTGCGCTGGGTGAATGAATATTCATGCTCTCATATCCTAGCGGTTAGCCAATCGGAGCCAAGCAGCATAGCTCATTGAATATTAATGAGAACTGGCGCAAATCGAGCTGAGTCTTCCTGCAGGCTTTCTATACCACACTAGAATGGCTTGAAACAAGGTAACCGAGGCATTTTTTCCACAAAAAATGTTACAGAGTCCATGGTAAACTTCAGACATTACCACAAAAGTAATGAAATACGTGTGGCAGGGCATCTTTAAGCAGAGCAACACCTATATATGATTGAAAGGACAATAAAAGCTTCTTGACTTGACTTGACATTTCAAGGGAGTACTAATGCATTTAAAGTCCACTGTAACTAAGTAGGTCATGTAAATCATGCAACTGAATCAACTGCTCAAATAAGAGAGAGGTAAGAGAAACGTAGTGCACTAAATAATGAACAATTAGGAAATTAACGCACTGGAATAAAGAGGAACTACTAAGCTTCCTGTCTTTGCACAAGGTCTGTTTCTCGTCAAAAAGTTAATAAATAAATAAAAACAATCTGTAATTTAGTAAACAAATGAGAATCCATTAAAAATGAATTACAGAAAGATACACCAGATGGAACAAGGTCAGGATATTTCCTCTCTCTGCCAGCAAAGATCACGCTTACCAGCATTCTAGAGTGACCTCTGCCCTCTATGCCCTTGTTTCTTCATGTTTTTAAACTAAAAAATATGTTGATGTCCTATTTTATATGCCTGGTATGAGTAAGTCCTGACCTGTATTCTTGTACTTGCCTTTTTATGTTTTGGATTTTATTTGAAATTCCGTCTGGTCTTTATTTATTTCCACTCTTCTGCCTTGACCTCTGTCTGATTTTGATCCTGCTTTCCAAATTCAAATAAAATAAATTGCCTTGTACTTGTAAATACTTGCATACATTGAAGTCTGTGTTTTCACATTAAGCATGGACATATATGCATGGCTTATATATTAGTTTCATAAACATCACACATGGGTTTTGTGAAGACTTCAGAATCAAACTTAAGTATCAGCAAAACTACTCCCCAAGTTGTGAGGGAAGATGTCCATCTCCTACAACCAGGTCTGGTTTCACATGTAGCTTTAAAAAGATGTATTAATCTGACCAGGGGATCTGATACATATGCCAGCATTAGATGGATTCTTGCATGGAGATAAAAGCACACCTACTGTATATCATTTCTTTTGCAAGTGCAGTCCATCTCGAAGATGGGAAGATTAAAAAAATGTCACCTGGTCTTTTTACAATCTTCAGCTGTCCAGAGTCAGTGTTAATATTTCCAGTCCATGCAAAGCAAAAAAGTAAGAATGTAATGATTAGGGGTTTTAGAAAGATTAGGTTATTATGAACAAAATGAAGTGTATAATGTCAGCAATAATTGCGTTGTATGTACGTATTAGTTGAGCATTTTGAGACAGGATTTTATAGTATATTTGGTGTAAACAAATGCTTTTGCATCTCAAACCATGCTGTGTACCCTTTGTGGCGGCTATTACGTTATTGCCTAGTGAATATTGCTTAATAGTGGATATCTCTGGTTGCAAGGGGATAGAAAAATGATCTCTTTCCCACACAAATGGCTACTCAGCCTCGCCTCACATCTGTGTAACACAAGCACCTATCATCTACTGGTAGTTCCACCTATATTCTTTATTACCTGTGGCTCAGTAGTCTACATTATTAGCATTGGATTGTGACTGTGAATCTCTAGATGTACCTATTTTTCACATGTATGCATAGTAAAGATATTTTTCCAGTTTGCATCCACAACCTTGAACTCAATCACTCATGTGTTCCACTGATAATCTAATCAACATTGTGCATCTGTGTTCAGCTAGTGATGACTTTAGTACTGTAGTTTGTTCCACTGATGCATAAACAGACAAGTATTTTGTATTTAGCAGGAGTTTGAGTTACCCATGGTCTTATGTTTATCTGTAAAAGCACATCCTGTCTTCGAGTCATAGTTCAAACCTGCATGATTAAAAAAATCTATTTGTCTCTCTGTTGTATATTCAATTTGCATCCCTTAATTACAAAATCACTTCATCTAAATCTTGTTAGACTGGTTTTGTTTATTTTATTTGTTGCACCTGATATTTTCTGACAGTGCAGTAGCCCATAATTATTTCTTGTGGGTTTTTTTTTTTGCAGCACAACTGGCTTTTCATAACACAAAATGGCTGCTTTTGCTTTTTTTTTGTGGATTCCAATTTTATTTCACTCTTGAAGTAATCAAAGATATTAAAATAATAGCTTTTTTTTTTTTTTTTAATAGAAAGCTTAAACACATCTTTTTTCATATACTTTGAATATACAAGAGAAAATGAAGTACCGAAGAACAGAAACTTGACGTACTTTTAGACAATATGATTGCCTATCATGATCTTAGCTTGTAAATTAAACAAATTCCTCTATTAAAAACAACATACTAATTGCTTGGAAGAAATTCTAAAGTGTGTGTAAGGGCCATCTCAAGTCGTGTGCAGGGCCCAGGGCTGTATTTTCCATGCATGGCCCAAGCTGTGAATGTGGCTGGTGTGTATTGTGCACGTACAAAAAGCTATATAGCTAAATAGAACCAGTACTCAAACAAAATATCAGTTTAAACGTTTTTTAAATACTTAAGGACTTGAATTTCCACGGTTCTCCACCATGGTTTTTTATCTGTAGGAGTCCCACTGAGTGAGACAGTATGTGGGCACCAGTTCGTGGCAGAGACTGAAAAGCAGAAATCAAATCCTCCTATCTATGGTATGAGCATGAGAGTGAATATGTCTATACATGACAAGGAATAAGGACTAAATCAGACAAATATTTGCCCCAACATTTAATAGTACTTATGTTTAAGCCCTTAAAATAACATCAAGTACAAATAAAGTATCCTTCACACACAACAGAGCATCCAGCATGTGATTACTGATATTGATGTTTCTATCAATAACTCATTCTCTATTATCGATAAAACAATCATTTCTCTTACTCTCTCTGACTGATCAGTGATGCTTTAATTATAGTTTCCATTCTATATTTATTTATTTTCACACACAGTTCATCATAGATCATCCCTGACTGGATCATAAGGAGCACACGCCTTATTGTTTTATTTGTCAAATGGCAGCGCGCGCTTAGAGTAACTCTAGTAATGCTTGATATACCGTAACTAAGAACTCATTTGTTTGGAATAACATTACATTATAGTTCTTGGTAGCTGGTTTGCTTTCTTCCTGCTGATTGCAGAATTTTATCTCAGCTTGCATTTTAAAATAATCTCTTTAGTTTAGGTTCTGCACAGTCTGAGATGGCTCTGCGTGTGCCGTGCTAGACTAATGGGTAACCTGCAGAAATGAGAAATCACTTATCCTCTTCTGCATTTATTTTATTTATTCTTTTTTTTATACACTGGACTACATGCTGTGCCAATATATATTACAAGCATTGGTGGAAATGTAAAACTAGTTAATTAGAAACAGCATTTTATTCAGCATCTGTTGTGCCATGTACCTAGATTATGGTGCAGAACAGGCCAAATGAACTGTACAGTTCACCCAGGTGTTACTGAATAAATGAATAAAGCATGTTTGGTATTTTGGAGGGGGCACGGTGGCTTAGTGGTTAGCACGTTCGCCTCACACCTCCAGGGTTGGAGGTTCGATTCCTGCCTCCACCTTGTGTGTGTGGAGTTTGATTGTTCTCCCCGTGCCTCGGGGGTTTCCTCCGGGTACTCCGGTTTCCTCCCCCCGGTCCAAAGACATGCATGGTAGGTTGATTGGCATATCTGGAAAATTGTCCGTAGTGTGTGATTGCGTGAGTGAAAGAGCGTGTGTGTGCCCTGCGATGGGTTGGCACTCCGTCCAGGGTGTATCCTGCCTTGATGCCCAATGACGCCTGAGATAGGCACAGGCTCCCCGTGACCCGAGGTAGTTTGGATAAGCGGTAGAAAAGGAATGAATGAATGAATGGTATTTTGGAATTTGCCATCACGAAAATATTTTTATGAAAGCAGCATTGTGATGGTGAAGGAAGCTCTAGTGTGTTGGAGGTTTTAATTTTAGCATGAAACTTTTTTAGTACATATGACTTTATATAGTAGCATCATAGCAACACATACTGTAGTGCAACACAACTTTCAATTGATGAATTGGTCTTTTACGTTCAGCCTTCCCAAGAATGTCAACATATAAGAAAATGTATGTGTCTTTCAATATGAATCACTATATCCTTGATTTTTTTTTTATGAGGGATCTGAATGCTTGAGTATGTGTGCTGCTGTTCAAGTCAAGTCAAGAAGTCAAGAAGCTTTTATTGTCATTTCAACCATATATAGCTGTTGCAGTATATAGCGAAATGAGACAACGTTTCTCCAGGATCATCGTGCTACATAAAACAAAGACATGTAGCTTTAGATTTAGATGTTTTTAGCATCTGTGTGCGCTTTAAGATGACTACCATTATCCGAAGCCAAAGAGATCATCTGCGTTCTGCTTGAATGACTACTAGCCCATTGCCCTTATACCTATTGTCATGAATTGCATTGAGTGGCTAGTCACGGAACACAAAAAGCATTGCATCACACTGAACCCTTTTTTCAGTATACATACCGTCCCAAATGGTCAACAGAGGACACCAAATTTTCTACCTTCCACCCTTTTCAAGAACAATTATCAATCATTACCATTCACCCTTCTCAAGAAGAACAATTATATAATTAAGGATGCTGTTCAATAAATTTCAAAATTCAACACTATCATCCTACAGTAACTGAAAGATGAGCCTCTTTAGTCTACAACTGGATCCTGGACATTTGACTGGGAAACCCCAGTCTATCAGGATCAGCATCTCCATCAACAGCACAATCACACTGAACAGCGTCACTCCCCAGAGCTGCCAGACTCTCCCACCTTATCCTTACCACCTTCTTCAGAGCAATAATAAAGAATGCCCTGTCCTGCTGTCTCATTGTTTAGTACAGGAACTGCACAATTGCCAAGCCCTAGAGCAGATTATGGGAACATCATAAAATGATTATCAGCGTCTCTCTCTATCCACCAGCGACACCTCATTCAACAACCACTGCTTTCACAAAGCCACCAGTATAGAAGATAACCCCTTTTATCCATCCCATAACCTTTTTTCCCCTCTTACTGTCACTGGTGTAATTAATCAGGGTCAGTTAGTGAAGTTAATGGGCATTAACTATGCAGATGCTCCTGCTCTATGTAAGTACTCAGATACAATACAACTTCTTAAAATCTTAATTCTGAGCTCTTACATTTTTAAATTCTGATTTAGTCAATCACTTGCTTTTGCATTTTTTGGGGTTGCCAGATTTCTCTTTAAACACGCGATAAATTCAGGGATGAATTTTGACAGAAACTGTCAAAGAAACTGAAAGAAACTTGACAGAATCTTACACTTACACCACTAGCAGATTCCACAATAGTTTCTTCCATGAGGCAGTCAGATTATCTTATCCAGTATGACACAATATCACAACACAAATTACAAAGCAGCTTCAGATACTTTATGGACCAATAAATGAATTGCTGCAACAGATGTACATATTGCTTCTGCAGTAGTAAATGTTGGTTCTTTCAGAGTAAACTCAAGAGACTGTTGTCTACAACATTTTCCCCATTTTGATAGATGATGTGAATTACCAAAAGCTGCTGGCTCGTACCTGCGTGACTTTATGCATTGCATTGCTGCCACACAATTAGCTAATTTGATAGTTGCATGGGTGAGTAGGTTTACAGGTGTTCCAAATCAAGTGTTCATTGAATGTAGATGTGTAGTGGCCTGTGCAAGTGTCAGAAAGAGCAACCAAGTGAATCACTGTTCATAATAAGCAGTAAATATCAGCCTACATAAGAAGTTAGTGATTTATGGTAAACAAAACTGCAACCCAAGATTCTTAATTACTGTTGGGGCCTTTGCCTTGCAATGCTGAATTTCTGAAGAATACCTTGAATAGTATTACTAAAAAAAAATCATTATTATTAAGGGATGTGAGGGACATATCAGAATTATGCAATTAATATAAACTGCATTTAAAATGATTACGAAGACTTTGTACCTATATATCAAATGTTATGAAAGCCACTAACATCAATACATATTTGTTGCAGGTTATTGGCACATGCAACGTGCAATAAAATAAATGGCAGTGAAATGTGGTTTCATATAATCATAGCTCATCTCATAGCTTTACTATTTCACTCAACAACAAAAACAAGTGTCTGGAAACTGTATGTTACGTCTAACAATAACAAAGGCTGCATTTTAATAATGTGGAATCAAAGTGAAATGAGAATAGGAGTTTAATTTTAGCTCCTAGAGCTTTGTGAATGTAGATATTAAACTAAAATACAGAAGAGAACATACTTTGCCTTGTTGCCTTTTCTTCTTCAGCTGCACCATCATGGATTTTCTTTTGTTATGTTGACCTGTAGCCAGATATTGAGCACAAATATTGTTTCATTACATGGATGCATGTGCAGAATTCTTTTCCAGGAAATATAAAAGTTTGTGTTCATTCTTCAGCATATCCTTAATCAAGTTTTAACCACATTGTTCTGTTTTACCATGTTGCCGAGTTGGTGTGATACCATCACACCACATGTAAATGCCTATATATAGCAATAAATATGAATATAAATAATATATTAGCCAGGGGGGCACGGTGGCTTAGTAGTTAGCACGTTCGCCTCACACCTCCAGGGTTGGGTGTTCGATTCCCGCCTCCGCCTTGTGTGTGTGGAGTTTGCATGTTCTCCCCGTGCCTCGGGGGTTTCCTTCAGGTACTCCGGTTTCCTCCCCTGGTCCAAAGACATGCATGGTAGGTTCATTGGTATCTCTGGAAAATTGTCCGTAGTGTGTGGGAGCATGAGTGAATGAGAGTGTGTGTGTGCCTTGCGATGGGTTGGCACTCCGTCCAGGGTGTATCCTGCCTTGATGCCCGATGACGCGGAGGTAGTTTGGATAAGCAGTAGAAAATGAATGAATGAATGAATATATTAGCCTACTGTGGTGATATAAACTTGTTGCCATATTAGAAGTATTTATTTAATTATTTATGTATCTATTTATTTACTTATAGTTATTTGCATTCAACTAGTTAAAATTTGGCTGCAAAAAGAGTTATTAAATAACTATTATTTTTTTATGGATCAGTTTATCCTCTTCCCTTTTTTTCATTTTCAATTCATTTTCAATAAAAACTGTTTTTATTATTCAGTCTCTTGCAAATTTCCTTCCGAAAAAGAAGGTTAAGGTTTTGTGGTGTAAAAATGAATGCTTAACCTCATATGTGGTTGCTGTGTGATCTTGTGTAATGTGAAAGAAAAACAACATCTGATTGCACAGATTGATAGCTTTTCTTCACTGGATGTGACATGTTCCAGCCAAGGAATATCTCAACCTTTTATTTTATACTACAGAAGATTTTATATGAAAATGATTTAGAAGTCCAGCTTTATCAGTATATGTGTGAAAATTCATTAACTAGTTCTAAAACATTAACAGACCTAGTTGCTGAAAAAATTCCCATTAAATAATAACAATGTCACTTCACCTGTGACTGAAGATGATTTTTGACCTTTGCAGATGTTTTCTGTTAGGATTTTCTCTGTTTTTCATTCAATATCTTTTTTTTTTCCAGAGTTATACTCTTTAAGAATCCTAGTCCTTTTCTGTCACCTTTTCCCAAAAAGTCGCACATTCTTCTCTCACCCCCCAAAAAACCTTATCATAAAAATCCTTGCCTTATATAAAAAAATCCAGATAAATTAATACAGACAAACTGGACTCTCATTATATATCCAATCCAAATTTATGTGTATGCATGAAGTGAGATTTTAGTGTCCATTTTACCATAATAATTTGGAGACTGTGAGTCTGGTCAGCACATGCATGCAATTATTTTTCCATTAGTTAAGGCATTATTTTCATCTTACAGCTCTGCACAGACAGATGGACTGTCCTCCGTTTTTTATATACAGTGTGTATATATATATATATATATATATATATATATATATATATATATATATATATATATATATATATATATATATATATATATATATATATAATATTTATTATATTTATAACTTCTTTTTTCAGGACTGAATGATTGTTTTTTTGTTTTAATCATGGCTTGTTTTGGCACACTTTCTATATATTATCATTCAAAGGTGTGAGAGAAGCCATCATTTAAAACAGTCACAGACCAATCATGTGGTGTAGAAATGTAGTGTAAAATGTCAGATAATGAATACACCGCCTTATTTGTTAAACCTGGGTAATGTATGTTCAGTGTGAAGCATGTATCAAGATAACCCAGGATCTCGTTTAAAAGGGGACTGTGATTAGCCCAAAAGTGGTGTCACTCAGAGCTAGTTATCATCTAGTATTGAAATGGAAATGACATCTGTCACCAGATGAAAATCGTCCCAAAGAGGTTCTGAGCGAAGTAAATGGCTTATCTGCATCTGTCACTTGACCCCTACCAGCTGTTTTACTGTGGTCACTTCCACCTGTGGAAATTTTCCCATTTACACCTGGGATAAAGGAGCAGAGTGGTGAGAGCAAACACACATTTCATTTGTATAGAGAATTTAATAACAGACACTGCCACAGAGCAGCTTTACAGATAGATCCACCTGTTCCACCTGTATCCACCATTTAGAAATAAAGGCAAATGGGAAGATTTTAATCATCATCAGTTCTTGTTAAAGAGTGCCAGTGGTTTCAGAGTGGACAGATAATAAATGTAGTGGCAGATAGTTATAGTTTCCTTAATAGCAGTCTTTAGAATAATTATTCAGCCTGTTCTCTAGCCTCCATGTTACCCCAGGCAACTCTTTCAGGGTTTTTATTAATTAAATAATTTATTCATTTATTATCTCCCCATTCATATTATGTGATTTTAAACATTTATTTTTGTTTGTTTATTTATTTATTTATTTTCCTACCCAGTCATATTTACTTAATAATACTACAGCTAATACCTTTCTTGTATTATTTTCTGGTGACTTGTTTTGAACATGCATGCATTTCCTGTGTTCACTTTGGTAATTTATATGGAACATGTAAATACAATTGTTTATCGTTTTCCTTTCTTTCCATTTGAGATAAAAAAAAAATAAAAAATCAAATAAAAATTACGGTCATGGCTTTTGCTGAATCATCAATCTCTTTTATTATCTTTTCCCACTGAGTCTTACAGTGCCTTTAAGTCTGATTTATTATTTTTGCCTGGAGGCTCGAACCTGCTGTATGTATAGACCCAAGTGCCGAACCTGTCTCCTTAGAGTTATTGTGATGTAGTAAGCTATGAATAAAGGTAGATATAAAGTTATATATAGTTTTCATGGTCATATTTTTTTGTATTTAATGAATTATATATTTAATTAAATGCAAACTTAAATGAGTAAATATTTTCTCTATTTTTACTCGATTGACTTTACATGGAATTGAGAGATGTGCTCAAGAGCAACACATTTCAGTTCAGGGACAACTGTAGATACTACATAAATAGATACTACATAAAATCATCATTTAACCATGTGAATGATGTCTGTCACAAATTACATTTTTATAGTTTCATAAAATGGTTTGTTTTATTTTATTGTTTTTTTTAAATAATACTAATAAATTAAGACTGTAAAACATTGCATAATATAATTAGTCATGCTGTTTTAAGTGTGAAGCTGCTTATGTAAGTTGGGATGTTTTTCTGCATAGCTGCAATTTTTTCACCATATTGTTTGGTTCCCAAACATTATCATAAGCATAATAAGACCATGAAATATTCAATACTGTGAAAATAAACCTGTGAGCCAGAGTATTCACTATTTCTGCCTGTGTATTGGTTTCTTACATTGTTTATTTTAACATATTGCTTTATTTGATTTTGTATTTTTTATTTGTTTTGTAGATTTGAGTCAATTTGTATCAAATGGTACTTCACATTGTACTCAATACAACTGAATAATTTGATTGACAGGAAGGAATTAGTGTTGGGTCTGTGCTGAACTCAGAGTTCACGATGACCCATTAGATCCTCAGGTGCTCTCAGTTGCACTATTGTTGTAACTGTTGTAGAAAGGACATTATTTACATTTACACTATTTACTGTCCAGTGTCACCCAAATGAGGATGAGATTCACTTCTGAGTCTGGTTCCTTTCAAGGTTTCTTCCTCATATCATCTCAGGGAGTTTTTCCTCACTGCCATCACCTCTGGCTTGCTCATTAGGGATAGATGTTAGAGATGTTTATTCATTCATTCATTCATCTTCTACCGCTAAACCGAACTACCTCGGGTCACGGGGAGCCTGTGCCTATCTCAGGCGTCATCGGGCATCAAGGCAGGATACCTACGGAGTGCCAACCCATCGCAGGGCACACACACACTCTCATTCACTCACACAATCACACACTAGGGACAATTTTTCCAGAGATGCCAATCAACCTACCATGCATGTCTTTGGACCAGGGGAGGAAAGCGGAGTACCCGGAGGAAACCCCCTAGGCACGGGGAGAACATGCAAACTCCACACACACAAGGTGGAGGCGGGAATCGAACCCCGACCCTGGAGGTGTGAGGCGAACGTGCTAACCACTAAGCCACCGTGCCCCCTAGAGATATTTAGTATTTTAAATTTTGAATGAATATATTTTTACATTAAATGTATGTATGTATGTATGTATGTATGTATGTATGTGTGTATTTATTTATTTATTTATTTCCTGTTTCTATACTTCTGTAAAGCTTTGAGACAATATGAATTATTAAAATACTATACCATTACATTGAATTGAATTGAATTGAAAAATGCTGTATGGTGTTTGGCAAATAGAGAAGGAGACTCGCAAATAGTCTTTCAAGAAGTAGTTAAGTTCTTGTATAATTTCTTCTAGTTTGACATTCTGTGGAGAAAAACAAACAATTCTGACTACAACTGCCAGCAAGTTACATCCGTAAGCTGTGATTTGTACTGTGATTATTTAGAAGTCAATGTAGATGCAGATATAAATGATGCTAATGGGCTCGACCACATACTGACACAATTCTGTCTCTTTTTCATGTCAAAAGCTTGCTACGTATTTACAGTGTCAGTGGGTTTTACACAATTATAACATGTTGATGTTTTTTTTGTTGTTAGTGTTGTATATTTTTGTCTTGTTGTCCATTGTTAATTTATTATATACCACTGCATTTGGTATTTGTACTGGACACCAAGACAGTGACTTTAATATCCGTGACTGAATTTGAGCTTGAACTCATCCTCTGGTTTGCGACTGAACTGTCACTTATGTAGGTATAAATTATTATATATAATATAATATTCTTATGTAGGTATAAAATATTAGAATATGTAATTATAATATAATATACTGTACATTAGTCAGATTAGATTTTAGGTTCAGTAATTAACTATTTATAAATCAGAAATATATATAAAAATATATATTTTAATCCAGTTCTATGGATCTGCTCCATTACATAGATTCTCCCAACTCCCTGTAGCTCAGGATTGGCATCTAATCAGCTTTTTAGCAGTTATGGGGGAAGAGAAAGTTTAAATATGTTCACAGCTGTTGCTTATATCATCAGCAAAATCAAAATAGTCTAAGAATCCATTCATTGTTTTATAATAATGATTAATCAAACTTTCACCACATTGTTCAGCACATGAAGCTTCGTAGCAAATTCTTTGGAATGTTTTTAAAAATGTGCATAACATGTGACCAATGCTGTAACCAATAAGATAGTTTTAACTATTACCACTATTTATTTAATTATCTAGCTAATGTTGCTATAAGTCACCATGTAGCATAGATGACTAGTGTTTACCCAGGAGCCACACAGAGAAAGAGAGCTTACTCGTCTTCACCTGTCTCTGCTTGGTGGATATAACAGCGGGGGTGTAATCGAGCGTCGGCAGAAGAAAGAAGGCAGGGTCAGAGAAAATGAGCAGGTACTGAGTTACCTTTTCTCTGTAGGCTGCCTGTGACCAGAAAGAGACTTTGATTGTTTTCCTTAGTTATGTGTTTTATCTAAGAAAGTGAAAATAATATAAGAAAAATGACAATTATATTTTCAATTCAATTTATTTGTAGAAGCGCTTTTACAAATTCACATTGTCTCAGTGGCTTAATAGAAGTATAGAAACAGAAAAAATAAAAAATAAATAAAATAATACAAATAGATAAATAAATACATACATTTAAATTTTAAAATACATTTTTATTTCTAACATCTATCCCTAATGAGCAAGCCGGAGGTGACGGTGGCAAGGAAAAACTCCTTGAGATGTTATGAGGAAGAAACCGTGAGAGGAACCAGGCTCAGAAGGGAACCTCATCCTCATTTGTGTGACACTGGACAGAAAATAATGTAAATGTAAATAATGTTCTTTCTACATCAGTTTATAAGTTTACACAGTTTATACAGCTTATTGCTTAGTGTCCTCATTCTCCACATATCAGCCAGCATGTTACAGATATTATCAGCATTATTGTACCTGACCTCTACTAGTTTGTCTAGTTGTCTTTGTCCTATTTGAAAATCTGTTCAAAATCATCATGGATAATCTCAAAACTTACTTTTGATCTACTTTCCTATGCACCATAAGTATGTTTTGCCATGATCCTCGTGCTCTTTTATACAGTAATATTTATGATTTCACTGTTGATATTTTTTAAGTATACTTTTGTATCATGTGTTACTTTGTTAATACATGAGCATCTGTGTAAACTCTGGTTTGTGTTCTTTCTATTGCAGACCCATAGAAAGAGGCATGTTAGGCTTTTTATTGCTAAGCACATACTGTATGCACTGTAGAACCAAACTACCAATTAATCAAGGCCAGCTTTGACTTACCCCAAATTCACAGCAGATGTGTGATGTAAACCTTGGTAGAGGGAAATAATGATGTATGTTCAGTCCACACTGTAAGTATTGTACACACTGGCACATTTCATATTCATCAAGCAAAATAAAAAAGGCCAAACATTCGACTGCTCAATAAAGCAAAAGATGAGCCAAAGCCGCTCAATGAGACAGTGGGTCAGTGGAAAAAATCTCTCTCTGTTTATATTGCATGAGATTGACTACAGTTTGCATCATAATGACATCTTTGTAAATTATGCTTTCAAAAACAGTACCGAGAATACAGTATAAGAAACATGCTTGTGTGATTCCGCTGGAATTCATTTTGTATTATTTGAATCATTCTCTTGTACAAGCCTTTCCAAATATTTTTCAATTAAATATTGCCACTAGAAACAATTGTATGAATGAGGACCCACTGGTGTGCAAACCTTTTCACCGTACTGCATTTTTTGTACTGTGCACCGTACTGTGTTTAAGTTCACTTTTTTAGTCACATTACATATACTATTTTATTTGCATTGCTATAGTTATGCACAAATAAAGGAAAATACAAATAAGGAAATTTTTTTAAATAATGCTGTCAAAGTGGTTCTGCTGCTTAGAAATATATAGGATATACTGTAGAAACTCTATAGTGATAATGAATAGTATAGTGATTTTATATATATATATATATATATATATATATATATATATATATATATATATATATATATATATATATATATATACTCTATAGTGAAAACATTATATTTGAATGTCACAAGAGATAACATAAGTGACTAAATATGAAAGCAACCTTCCTTGAACAGACTTACCATTCTAGTGGGAAGAGTGAGTTTTTCCATTGCTTGGCACTGCTTTTCTAAACGTCAAGAGGCGTATTTGAAAAAGCGCATCTTTTTCTGCTGTCACATCCAACTTTGAACGATACATAAGGAATAAAACGTGAAGGGACGTTATCATACAGCCTGACGCAAAGCAGAGGAGTCTGGTTTATGCTTGACGTGTGACTTTGTGTGCATGTGTCGTAGCAGCAGCAGTACGAGCAGCATTGTTCTCATGTTCACCTTATGTACCTTTAGAGGATTAAACATGACTGTACATCATTTAAATATATTTAACATTTATCATTGAAATCATGCACAATGATAACTTCGTTCCTCTTAAAACTTTCTTTCTGCCATATTCAACATGATTGTTCTGAGCTGCTTCTCAAAAAAAGTCGGTGCTCTTATGTTTAGTATTAATCTAGAAAATCCAGATAACTGCTCTGCAAAACAGATATTTTGGTAGGGTTGAGGCTAAATTGGAGGGTTTTAAGCCTCTTACACTAATTGTTGTTAGTACTCAATAACACACCAGACTCTTATATTTAATGTATGCGTAAGGATGTTTGTTCATATTTGCCGGTCATTGAAAATCCTCCCCAAAGAAACCACAGCTGGTAGAGTACGGATTGTTAAAATAAAACATAATATTCTTAAATTAGGTTTTGTTGCATTATGTAACAACTGTCATATTCTCAAGAAAGTCCAGTTTCAAAGAACCTCATTCTGTAGCCATGACTACATACATGCCTGTAGTTTCCACCAATTAAACCTTGTTTATGCATGAAATATAAACCCTTTTGCTAATTAATCACTTTGATGAACCTTCTTTTGTTTGTACCTGTCTGTTTTTCTTGTTATAGTTTTGCCTCTAGTTTTTCTATTTTAGTCTTTCTGAATAAATCTTTTCTCTTGACTTCTCACCTGTGATTAGTCTGCCAAAGCCTGATCATTTAGGCATGTATGTACTTTTTTTTTTTCCAGCATATCATATTTAAATAAGAACGTTTAATATATAGACGCTTCTTTGTATTTAGTCAGGATCGGGTTACTTTTTATCGTCGAAAAATCAGCAGATGCTCCGAAATTAAATCAGACGATTATTTTCTGGGTGTGATCATTATATTCAGAGTCAGCAGAGGTGCAACAACCTTCAAACGATTTTTGAGCTTCAGAAGTCCTCGTGAATTTTTCTGCTGATGAAACCACTCACATTTCTTCAATTTGAAGCCTTATATGTTTACTGTAAATGAACTTTAGTAAGAGCAGAAATGCTGTACTAATGATCACTGTCAAAAAGAATTAGCGTTTAGTATATTGGTGGTTTAAATGTAGGGAGACGTAACGTATTTACCTTTATCAGTATCATTACGTCAAACAGTGTAGGATTTAGTCTCAGGTTGTTTTGCACATCTTTATTTTTTTTTTACTCTTTTGTCCATTAAGAACAGTGACTAGTGGAATACAGTAAGTGGCATGACAAAGAGACGCGTGCTTTTTGTGTGCGTGTGTGTTTGTGTGTTTGTGTGCATGTGTGTGTGCGTGTGTGTGTGCGTGTGGGATTAGAGCTTAAAAGCTTAACTTAATTTTTGTGTTATACATAAAATTCTGACATGTAGACAGAACACTATACAAAGATTTATTATAAGACTGAATGGTATTAAATAATGCTATTATTTATTGCATCTACTGCCACTGATCATGCATCTGCGCAGAATTGCAGAGTGTATATTGTGTGTCAAGGTAGTGATGAATTATACATTCACTCAGAGAGCTTTGGTCTGTGATAGTTGTGATATATGTTAAGCTATAAGAAAGCAGGGTAGGAAGATGGTGCTGTTTCTCATGTTCCCTGCATGTCCGTATCGACTGTTGGTGTGTGTGTGTCTGTCTGAGTGTGTGCTTGCGTGTGTGCTTTTTTGTGCTTACTGAGATGTTTTTCTGCTCACCACGGTTGTAAAAAGTGATTATACTACACTGCCTTACTATATCCTTCCTGGCAGCTCAAACTATTCTGGCCCCTTTCCTCTGATATCATAAACAAGGCATTTCCACTCACAGGATTGTCACTCATTCAATGTTTGTTGTCATTCTGTGTAAACTCCTGAGACTGTTGTGTGTGAAAATGCCCGGAAATCTGCAGTCTGAAATATTAGCAACGATGCCGAGAGTCACAGAGATCACACTCTTTCTACATTCTGATGTTCTGAACATCCTGAACTGCATCTGCAACATTTTGTGTTGTGCTGCTTCCATGTGATTGTGCAGGTATACAGGTGTTCCTAATAAAGTTGATGGAGTATATGAATGAAAATTAAACATGCTAAGAAAATGCACCTGGAAGAATACAATATAAAGATTGTATTCTTGGTGATTGTAGTGGTGCAGCATGAGAGTTTTGGCAGGTTACCTACATTGACTACTGAGTCATGTGTTGTATCCATAATTGATTGCATTTGTCTAAATACACTATGAGAATCTCTTTAACAATCAAACAAATCTTTGCCAGTGACATTCAGCAGGGCAGCCAGTTCTAAAATCTAAACAGAAATCTGAAGAGGATTTAAAATATAGCTTCCAATAAAACTGTTATTAGACAACAGTCAGACAAGCCAAGTGAAAATGCTTCATCTGGGCTGTGGTGCATTAGCACCTGAATGATTTCATACTACCCAAGGGAAATGAATATTTAATCTTTAGTGGAAATCAGTGGCAGGACTTCGGCTTTTATTCACACCTCCTTTATTGCTTAATCCAATAGCACTGGGCACGAAGTCATAGCCCAGGAAATTGACTTCATGGTAACTATATCACAGTTTCAAAGCTATGTAAATTGCTTTGCAATTGATAATAATATACTCATGCTATTACTTTTAGAGGAATCTCAAACAAATCAACTTGTGAGCAGTGAGTAAGGATAATAAAACTGTATCAGGCTTATCCTCAAACACTTACGCAATGTTGTGTTCAGGAACTACCACATTTTATTGCACCCCTTCACTGCTCAGCAGCTCCAGAATCCATGATCATTGCTTATATCAAGCTTATCTGTGTCTCTTGGTCTGTAAATTGGCAGACATTTTAACTTTTATGAGCATTGGTGCAACATGTGTTGATATCTCTGCGGACTATGTTCTCCTTCAGGTTCAGTGGAGCGCTCAGGGCAGATTCAGGCTTCTGAGGCTTCTGGCCTCTCTGTGATTCACTGAATTTAGATGACTCAACCTCTTTCTATCCTGCATTTTCTATCATTCTCTTTGTTTTTCTCTTTTACGTCCCTTGGCAATTCCCTTGCCTCATCTCCTATAACCATTTTGCCTCCAGTTTTAAGAATATGATTAACGTCATCCGCACCCCCTGTTCATCCAAAACACATTAAAATTTAAAATTAACCTTCAGTGAATAATGGCTTATTATGCATGTACTTTTGCGTCTGGTAAAGGTTTTCATTTGCTGTTTTTATGCTTATTTTGGGTGAAAGGAGCTTTACAAAATCTTATTCATACAATAGTAGTCCATCGTTGCAGCACTTCATCATCTACCTATTAAGTTTAATAAGGCGTTAAATGAATGTATTTTTGATGACACCTGCATAAGCCCTAAATGAAAACTGATATAATTTTAACATTTCTATTTTTAAACATAAGGCATATTTCATCCATATTATTTATCCGTTAAACAGTTGCCACAGGTACACATATCTTAAACAGCAATAATGAAACTCACTTCAATTAATGGACAGACAAAACACACATAAATGATTAATGCTATTGTACTGTCATGTCAACCGTGTCAAATATTCATTACAAAAGCTTCACTTTATTACGAGCCAGAAACAATATTACTGCTTTTACATGTAATAACATAACTGAACTGTTACAATCCTATCTATCTAAAAGAGTTGTGCAGCAGCGAGATTTCAGATTATTAAATGAAGAAGAAGAAGAAGAAGAAGAAGGAGGAGAGGAAGAACTTTTCCTAGTTAGATTTTTTATGTCAAAATTCAGCCGTCTAGCTCATTTAAATCTATTTCTAATTGAATCTATTTCGATTTCAATTTCGATTTAATGTATGTTTGAATATCCACAGCTATATTATCAGGAGTCAATGACATAGAAAATGCCTTATATAGACAAGTTCCTTTTTCAGCAGACTCAACAGAGGATTAAAAGCCCTCTATGGCCAAGACCATTCTCAGGATTTAATCCACTTTACAGGATTAATTGCTATAACCTGATAGATGTGTAATGTATGGAACAGTAAACAATGCAGAGGTACTGTATGAGTGAACCTGGGCACATTTTAAACATGTGGAGGAGGTAAACTGAGTGTGCAGCTTAGTGCCATTAGTGCTAAATACAATGGCTTTTATTTTTTGTATAACTATTATTATGTTTCTTGTACATAGATTCAAGTGCTGGGCTGGTAACCTTTCTCCATTGATTTGAATGACACTTGAAAGAAGGCTACAAAAAGATTTAAAATAAATGATTCTTTGTATGTTGGTCAGGCTTGTTTGCTGCCATCTTCCCTCATGCAGGAGTATCCAAAAGCATTCACTGGTGCACAGAGCCTTTGTTAAGCTTTTAAGACTCGCTGTCATATTAATGCTTCACTGGTCAGATTTTTAGCCCCTGACCTCCTCCTGATTGGGGAAGAGTATTGGACTATCATAAAATCACTTGTGCAAAGTTATTCTGTTAAATGCTAGCACTAAATGAATTGGCTGAAATTGCTTATGCTTAATAGGTGTTTGCAGAGCCATGATAATGCACTCTACTATGATGAATAAATGGCATTTTGGACAGAGATAGTGTGTATTGCATATTAAACGCATACATCAACTACCTGTAGTATGTGCATGCATTGTATAAATTATGAAACAAAAAAATCTTTCTAGTATGCCTGCCTTATTATAAACTAATGTTTCATATTTAAAGTATTTTACCCTAATGCTTATTATAATTATTATTTAACTAACATTTAATCTGTGGAAAGCATAGGTCAGAAAAAGAGGTGACTTCTGCATGACTGGGTCAGTGTGCTGATTACGAGTCCCAGCATGAATTATTTGCAAAGGTACTAAACATATTTTAAAACATGCAGTCATTCTTTAAACCACTCATCGATATAATCTAATTAATAACCTCATGTTGACATATACTAATACCAAAGTGTCACATCTCATCTCTCTAACAAATGTTTGCTTTGCAGTTAAACTGTAACCTTTCCATCACTGTATTGTAATGTAAATGAATCAAATTATTTTTAAATGTCTATTATTCATCCAAGTTTAACGGATTAATACCACTTTGTGTAATGTTTGGGATTATGCATCGCATTCATGTCAGCATCCTGTGAATCAGATTATCTGTAACTATCTTCATCAACCACTCGTCTTCCCATCAGCCTTTGCAGAATTTAGGTCTGCAAAAACACCTTGAATGTGCTTTTAAACTAATAAGAATTAGCTAAAGACATGATTGGGATACACTCTGGGCATGTGATATCATATAGTTTGTTCAATGTTTGTTCATCTTGTAGGTGTTTGTGAAATACCCCCACATAGACATGTCTGGTACATTTGTTGTTGCTTTCATTAATGACACACACATAAATGTACACATAAATATGCACATATATATATATATATATATATATATATGGAGTCATAAACAGACTAATGGGGAAAATGATGAGTTCATTATATCCTGAATAGAATTTCTGGCATACATTATAAACATGGATGAGGTTGTCATGTGTGATGTCATGCCAAGGAACAAGCAGTAATTAATTGGCCCATTTTTTAAACATCAAAGTGCTAAATTGTACAGAAGATTTTAGTTCACTCTCTGCACCCCTCACATCTATGTTAAAAGATTGGAAAGAAAAACAACTTATCGCAAGCTTAGATGGCATTCTCCTCAGTCAGTAAAAATGACTAAAGCCTATTCTCTCAAATTCTTTCAAATAGCCTGCATTTTATCCTACAGGTTGATACCTCAGTAGAGGATCTGAGCTTCATTGTCTCTTACTGCCAGGCTTCACCTGTTAAAAGCCCTGTTTCACATATTTAAAAAAAAAAAAAAAAAACTAATAAAAGCAAAAGAAATTATTACACTTACAACAAGGAATTAAACTAGCCTTAGAGGATTGGTGTCATTGGCCAGAGGGTTCGGATTTTACTGATGATAATCAACTGGAGTACCAGAAATCAGACAAGCATCTCATGCCACAGCAATTCGGATGTGTTCTCTCCTTTTTAAGATTCCACTTGACTATATCATTCCCTCCTATTTCCTCCAAACATCAAAGCTGATGCTGTATCTCATATTTACCCACTGAGTCTCAAGAGTGAAACCACAAAGACAAGCATACCTATATCCACTGATTTGGCTTTCATTTGGGATTTTGACCATAAATAAAATGCTGGCCCTTAGAGAACAACCAGTATGCAACTGATAAAATATTATTTCCTTCCAACATTGGTACTTTTCTAGCTATTGGTCACCTAGGTGGAATTGCCAAAACCTACTACCTTCTTGTCAGGAAATCATGCACTGTAATACCCAGTGCTTTATGAAATACTATCCATAATATGCCCAAGCCAAAGTCCTTTGGACTTTTCTGGCAAAGCATTACCATTCTCAATTCTTTTACGCTCTTTCTATTGATTTTGTTTGTGGACATATTGAACTCCCAAGGCATAACAAGTATTCTAGTGGTTAAGGTTTTATTCCACTTTCACCTTGCCATGGCCTTTTGAAACCTTTAAACTATTTTCTTTCAGCATGATGGGAATCTGTCAGTTCTATATCTAGCTATTAACCTTAAGGCCAATAGCTAAGGTAAGAGAGAGCCAATGTTTATTTCCATGGGCAGAGAACATTCCAAATTCTCTTGGTCACTCTGCCACTCAACTTAAATTGTTCCAATGTATGCTATATCGTCAACCATGTCTTTTCCAGTGTAACACCACATAAGTAGATTCACCTTCTATTGATGAACCACACCATTCAGCTACAATAAGAATTCTCAGACTAGCGCCACATAGCAATATTCAGCAATAAACTTAGTGATTGAGTGGTGATTTTCTATAGATTTTGATGCCTTCAGAGGTGGTTTAGAAGTGGATTTTAATGCACTTTGGCCTCGTCATTCATTCAGGACATAAGATATGAACTCTAGTTATATGAATATCTTATTTTACCCAGTTTTTCTTATCAATATTCAGAGCCTGAAGTTCTACAGTGAATTATTGTATATTTTTTCCACACACCACATTCTGTCCTAAAATCTTCAAATACAGCTCAAATGTGTATTTTCGTATCTTCTCTGCATTGAACACAGTACAAAATACAGTTATCATGGTGATATTTGAGTTTTGTAGAAATGCTACTGGATGACTGACCTGAACCTAGTTCTTAGTAACAATGTATGAAGAATCTCTTGCTAATATTAATCTCTAGTAATATTCGTGGTTTGTAACATTTGTGCACGGTACTTTCCAAGTTTCTTTTCTATGTGACGCTTTTCTCTGTGAACATTTTTTATACTAAGCAGGCAAACTGCAGTAGAAAAACCTAAAAACATATTTTGTTGATAATGAACTGTATTACATAATGTAAGCAAAATTTATTATCCACTATAAGCAATTATATAGCCTTGAGCAGTGCATATGATCAATGTGTAAGATGATTGATTAATTTCTGATGTTATATTGGTTCTATCATGTTTCACCTGATTTACAGGTTTGAATCAGGGGTGTACACTGGAGTACTGTGCGTAATATAGATACAAACAGAACCTTCTGGGGAAGACAAATAAATACACAAGGGATTTAACTGGTAGCCATAGTCAATAGTTACATCAATACATACATGCCTGATACTTTGAGCTGAGACCAAAATAAATAAAGACAGAAAAAAGTATGGTTTAGTGGCTTTAAATAGCGTTACACTCACTCACTCACTCATTTTCATCCGAACTTCTCGGGTCACGGGGAGCCTGTGCCTATCTCAGGCGTCATCGGGCATCAAGGCAGGATACACCCTGGACGGAGTGCCAACCCATCGCAGGGCACTAAATAGCATTACAATGTACTGTATATAGCAGAGTATTTGGGATCTCAAACATTTTCAATTGAATTATAGTTTCGTCCACATCATATACACCAATTGGTGACTCACCTCTTGTGGATGGGGCATTATCATCCTAGAAGATACCACTCCCATCAGGATAGAAATGTTTCATCATAAGGTTAGATCAGCTAGAGCCAAACCGAGCCAGCAAAATGCATAATTTGTCACCCATCTGTTTAATAACTATGTATGCACAGCTTCAGTTTTATTATGTGTGTGCCAAATAAAGATGGCGGAATCATGCAACTGAATTACGTGGCTTTATTTCTTCCACACTTGGTCCTCTCCATGTTGGATCAGCTTTGGCATGTGGGCCAATGTGCTGCACAGGCTGGCAGTCATTAAATGGGAACCACAAGAAGGTAACCATGGTGAAGACAGGGCTGGGGCTGACTAGCCTTGGCTCTGGGGAGAGTCCAAAGACGTGAAACGCCAAGTTGGAGCCTAGCAGTTACCTAGGAAACACACACCGCACCATTCCGCTATGGCAATCTAAAAGACTCTAAGAATAGAGAGGAAAAGAGAGATTAAATTGTCTGCCTGAAGAAAAATATCAGTGTCTGTGCATGTGTGCTTATGTTGTATGGATGCAATGACAAGGAGTTGGCATTTGACTGGTGAAAAAAATTTACAATATTTGCCAAGATGGAAAAAGCAGCCAGCCAAGGAAATGTACAATGGAAGTTCAGTTTAAAAACACTTCTGAAATAAATTGCCACTATGTTTTACAGGTAAAGCCATGGGCTACATTAATTGCCATAGTCAGACAAGCAGCATTCTTGTAAAAAAAAATAAAAATAATTATATGTATTATCGGTTATGTATTATTACATGTAAGGTTCAACTGCTCACTCACATCTCACCATAATTGTAAGTCCCTTTGGATAAAAGTATTTAGCAAATAAGCAAATGTAAATGTAATGTATTAATGCTTTAAATGTGTGGATATATAGAGTTACTCTGGAAGCAGTCAATATGGTCCATCCATGATGGCCAGTAAAGCAGCTTGCCATCTGTCATGTTTATGGGGTCTGATAAACTGATACGGTTCTTCATGCCTGGCCTGTGTGAGCCTTGGACTAATAATACGAGCGGTTCTGTACAAGTCTGGCAGTGTGGGTATGGACTAATGAAATGCCCTAGCTTGTACATGCCTGGCAAGACCTAAAGCAGGGTCACATTAGCTCATGCCAGCTTTATTTGTGGATCTTTGGAGTCAAGCATGCATGCTGGTGCTGTAGATGAAAATGAGAAATGGAAAGAACACAGCATGTTTTATGGTTGAATCAAAATGAAATGCTTTCCCTGATGGTACGCTTCACTCTGCCAGGCTCCTGCCTCCCTTTCTTAATGATGATAGATTGGATAGAATGACAAAACAATGGCATCAGCTTTTGACAGTATTCGTCTGTTTTCAATTTGTTTTGCAAGTCGGTTGTAGAACACTTACTAAAGTGTTCTGTGTTTTTAGTGCCCTTGTTTGTGTAAACGTAAGTGGGAGTTATAATCACAGTAATGTCTTGGCACTCTGTGTCTGTGAGACTTGGATGTGAATGTTGTAATGTTGCTTCATAATAGATCCCAGCATTTCAAGTTCAAAGACTTTTTTAATTCACTGTCAAAGAGCATATGGCTGATTAAGCCACTAAGGCACAGTAAATTTAATGCCATCATTGGAAAATGTAAAGGCATAGTAAAGGCATACTTTAATCAGTATAAATCAGATGATGAATCATTTATGCAATCATGATGTATTATTTTTAAAAATTCAGTCATATACAAGTGATAAATGGATATTTATTTTGAATTATAACACAGGACACAAGTTTATGGGTCTGCAAAACATGATAACGCCAAGTGAAAAATGTCTATATTTCCATTTGCATTCAAATTTATCACCCGTGCTGCTGTTGTATGGAATATCGAATTAACAAAATAGTGCCTTGTCTGTCTTTGTCTAAGCAACTTCAGTTGTTATTATGTGTGACATTTGCCACTTCAGTTTCAAATACACTGCTGAGTCAGATGCCAGAACAGTAAAGTCTAAAGAAAAGAAATGTATATTGTGAAGAAACTGGTGTACGACTCTGGCGATATAGAAGACCTTTTGTCTGAATTAAACCAACACATATGTCTGTGACAATATACTGGTTTTTTTTAATAGTTTTAGAATTGACTCATAGAATTGACTCGTAATTAGTAGAATTCTACCAAACACCCCCACAATCTCTGAAAATATCAAATTGCTCATGTTTACTTCCTCTGTAACTCAATTTGAATGCTATTAAAACACATTCATGAATACTTTTAAGGAGGCATTTGGATACGAGGCAGAACAACTGCTCAAATGTCTGATGACAGAGTGAAGTAGTAAATAAAGAAATATACAGGAAATTTAGGTGTAAATTTTATCTGCTGCATATCTAACCTAATTCAATTGGCTGTATGTTCAAATTCATTTTGCCACAGTTTTCTGCATATAGTAGATAAAGTAAACATACAGATTTACAGTGCTTAATGTACTGCTGATTAATTCATTGAGCATAAACTTGGGTGAAGAAGTGACAAAGATGTAGTCTAATATAAATGTGTGTTAGTACAAGAATGATCATATAACAAATCCAAAGTGTTGTACTGCAAATGAGGGGGGCACGGTGGCTTAGTGGTTAGCACGTTCGCCTCACACCTCCAGGGTTGGGGGTTCGATTCCCGCCTCCGCCTTGTGTGTGTGGAGTTTGCATGTTCTCCCCGTGCCTCGGGGGTTTCCTCCGGGTACTCCGGTTTCCTCCCCGGTCCAAAGACATGCATGGTAGGTTGATTGGCATCTCTGGAAAATTGTCCGTAGTGTGTGATTGTGTGAGTGAATGAGAGTGTGTGTGTGCCCTGTGATGGGTTGGCACTCCGTCCAGGGTGTATCCTGCCTTGATGCCCACTGACGCCTGAGATAGGCACAGGCTCCCCGTGACCCGAGGTAGTTCGGATAAGCGGTAGAAAATGAGTGAGTGAGTGAGTGAGTGTACTGCAAATGACAAATCTGGACATTTAATACACGCAAATAACTACAATGATAACACTATTTTTAAATAGTGTTATATTTGTTAAAAACAGGAACCAGCTTCAAATAATAAGTAACTTCATGAAAAAATACCTTTGCAACAAAATGTTCATCATTCCTCACAAATTACACCCAATCTGTAAATTATTTTTGCTGAACCTCGTGTGCGCTGTAGCTGAGTAAAAATCATGCTAGACATTATTAAAGAGTAAGAGTTTAACTCACCTGCTAACTCACCTTTCCATCTCTTAACTCCCACATAAAGTCCCTCGTAAAATAAAACACTTATAATGTCTGAGTTTCCTCAAGTGTAAAGTAATTCTTTGTTCTGCCCGAGTGCCCGTGTAATGCACCTCGCTATTTTTTGCAAATATCTTTGTGGATACTCAAAATTTTATGTACATGGATGTACATATTATACGTCAATCCATGCTTGAAATGACATCTACCCTTTTGTATATATGGTATATACAGTCAAGAATGCAGCCATTAATGTTCTTTGCTGTACCAGTAAGTTATTAACAACCAAGCAGGTCTCTGAGCTGTTCTATGGGGTTTAAGACTGGGTTTTTACTGGGCCACTCAGGACACGAAGAATGTTGTCTTGGCTGTAACCAAGTTGTTTCAATGCTCAAAGGTGAACCTTCTCCTAGACCAGGGATCGGCAACCTTAAACACTCAAAGAGTCATTTGTACCCGTTTCGCACAGAAAAAAAACAAACACAGGGAGCCACAAAACCCATTTGACATCTAAAATGAAGATAACACTGCATATATCGTTTTTTACCTTTATGGAAAGTGTAGAAAAAACTGTAATGTGTTGCGTTTATGAAATCAATGAACTGCTACCGAGTAAACGAAATTTTATTTCTGCAAGCAAACAAAAATATTTTGAACAGTTTGAACTAACCTTAACAAAAAAGACGCTGGGTTGAAGGTTACTTTCAAATAAAATGTTCAATGTCTAATTGAGTCCTCTTTGTATTCATGACATTTTAACACTTAAGTAAAGTTGGTCACATATTCACAGATTGGAGTTTCCCGAGTCAATAACTCCTGAGCTAAACGCTGTTACTACACAAATAACACCTCTTTTCTATAGTAGTAATGTAGAGACGCAGCTACAACCCAATTTTCCTCAAAATCAGCTTTCCTCCGCAGCGGACAAAATACATAAGTCTTGTTGCATGTGCGAACACCTGAGAGACAGATTCCAAGGGACCGTCTGCAAAGTGCAAAACCCGAAAAGCGAAAACTAAAAAAAACAGTCAATAACTTCACTGTAATACACTGTACTGTGAAGTTATTGATTTTTTTATTATAAAAAATCATAAAAATTAAATGAAAAGACATTTCCCCCAAAATAAGTGTATAACTATCAGGACATCAGTGCTGTGTGAGCTGAATTTGGTGACAGTACACTGTATTACAGTGAAGTTATTGACTGTTTTTTTTAGTATTCGCTTTTTGGGTTTTGCACTTTGCACCATAATGACCAGATTGATGGAGTATTTCTGATATGGTTGTCTTTCTGACAAGTTTGGTGAGGACTTCTTTGGGTCTGTTGGTGGAAACTGGGTTCTTGGTCTTGTTTTTTATACCTTTGCTCAGATTTATGTCTGGACACAATTTGATGGCCAAGATCTATGGAGAATTCCTTGGACATGGTTTGGTCTAATATGCACTGTGAATTGTGGTCTCTTATACACACAGCTGTGTGCCTCTCTAACTCATGTACAATCCAATGGATTCAATCGATGGATTCAATTCGACTGCAATCGAGCTTTAGAGACACCTTAAGTAAACAGGATGCACCTGAGCCTAACGTGAAGTGCCTTAGTCAACGATCTTACTGCTTTAAATAACTAAATGTATAATTGTTTTGGTAAATATACAACTTCTACAAAAATTTTACTTTGATATTATGGGTTATTGTGTATAGATTATTGGCAAAATGGAAATTAAAAAAGTGATGCAATGATGACAGAGGCCTGAATAATTTCTACCATATTTCTGCACAGAGCTGCATCTGCTGGCTCTTATATAATTAATTTTCAAACACACTGTAAAACTGTTCTTGGATTATCATTCTCCAATGTTATTAAAAGCATGTTCTCAGAACAACGATCATAATAATAAATGGCATTATAATAAAATACCACTTATAAGATCCCATTTTGACTTGCAGAAGAATTTTAAATGTGTCCCTGTTTTCTAACACATTTTGAAAGAATTTATTTTTCTGATGTCTCTAAATATTTCACAAACCAAAAAACAAAAGCAAATCTGATGAAATATGATTGGCTGGCTATTGCCAACTGTAATCTAAATAAGACTTTCTTGAAAAGAAAACAATGGTGTTTTGAAACATAGCTTGCACATACAGTACCAGTCTCATTAGTAAGAAAATAAAAAGTATCCTAGAAACCTCGACAGGGAAACTCAGCATTATCCTAGAGCCTAGGATCTTTCCTGTGTCTGTACAGGAAGGTACTTAGAGCTTTCCAGTAAGATAAGACACATGGGGCTTTTCTAGGTAAAAGGTGGTAGGGGAAATAGTCTACTGAAGCTCCAAGATCTTGCATGACATTTTTGATCACATGTTTAGACTTAAACCTGAAGTCACGCTAAGTTGTTCTCCTTGCACATGTACCATTTCTCCTCATGCTCATGGACATTATCGCCGTCAGCTTCCTACTGGCAGCTCCGGCGTCCAGCAAGTGCTATGTGCTGAGCGTGGCCTCAGGGAACCATTACCTCCCTCTGTACTCCTCATTAGCAGTCCCTTCTTTTTCTCCATTTCAGTCTGCAGTTGCTTCCAAGGCTGAAGGTCAGTGAAATGTCAGCCTTTTTGGATGTATGCAGCTTTACTGTGTTCCTTCATTAGTATTCACACATTATTTGCCAACATCCATATCTCTGTTCATTCTCCCCATTTTTTCTCCCTCTATCCTTCCATTCTGCTAGTGAAATGAACTTGCACCTGGTATCAATTATGCAATCCAGAGTAATGCAAAACAGTGCTTAGACATTTTGAGCATTGCATTGCTAATGCAAATGGAGATAGGAGCACTGTATTAAATGAACTCAATTTGGTTGAGTGAAATGAAAGAGATTTGTGCTACAGTATACATACTAACAAGGTGTGTGGTTATGGGGGGAGTCTATGGTTAGTTTTTAGTCTCATGTAGATGAACCCAAAATATAACCAAATATCAATAGTTATATATGTCCTTCAAAGTTTGGAGATCGGTTGATTGAGTCATTGATTGATTCATTGATTGGTTCATTGATTAACTTAGTGTTAAGGGGTTTAATCCAGTTAAACCACCATCCCATTATCTGTGAACTTTTCATGTATTTTACTCACAATGTTGGATTCTGGTGGAAAACTTGGATAGTCAAGCTGAAAAAAGAACCCTGAAAGAAAGTGCGATCAATATTCTTTCTTGTGGGGCATGTCACTTATTCCTCATTGACATGAACAAGGGAGTTCTGAAGCGATGGGTTGTCAGTGAGCCATCAGCACATTATTCCTGTAAAGTCTTTATTCTTGGCCTGCATTATGCTTTCATATGTCATTAAATGTTATTGCTGAGAAAAACCTTTTGGAGATAGACAGATTCCCTACTAACAAAATGCTACCAAAAGGCTGAAGTATATATATAAAAAAAAAATGGAAATAAATACCAAATGAATAAGCTGGGTACCAAATTAATAAGCATTTGATGTTGTATATCCTCTGAATGAAGAATTTAGAGGAGGAATAAGAACATGTAGGATAAGACAAGAACAGTAGATTTACTGTTTAAATCGTGGAATCTGTCCATGACCTGCAGTTTTGTCTAAGCAATTTATGTGAGCTTTTATACTTGATTAGGTTTGATTATGATGATTCATCAAGATTGACCTTTCCTGTGACTAACTATTAAATTTGATTAAGTCTGAAATGAAAGACATTCAGTAGCTGTTTTTCCCCCGATGTTGTTCTCTATAAAGGTACAGTAGGGACGCTTGAAACAAGTGCCCTTTATAAGTATGATCCCAGGTCTAATTGAATTAATTTGGTAAACGGAAGATGGATCAAAATACCTCATTTACTCTGCTAGGTTTATTTTCAAGAATCATGTAAAGTGCGGGATACTTTTTGATCTTTTATACTGGAATATTTAGAATAAAACATTAAAAAGTATCTTTTAAAAATAGAACAGAAATTGTTATAGAACACAAATTGCACGCTACATTCCCAATAATATTCATTCATTTTCTACCGCTTATCTGAACTACCTCGGGTCACGGGGAGCCTGTGCCTATCTCAGGCGTCATCGGGCATCAAGGCAGGATACACCCTGGACGGAGTGGAAACCCATCGCAGGGCACACACACACTCTAATTCACTCACACAATAGGGACAATTTTCCAGAGATGCCAATCAACCTACCATGCATGTCTTTGGACCGGGGGAGGAAACCGGAGTACCCGGAGGAAACCCCCGAGGCACGGGGAGAACATGCAAACTCCACACACACAAGGTGGAGGCGGGAATCGAACCCCGACCCTGGAGGTGTGAGGCGAACGTGCTAACCACTAAGCCACCGTGCCCCCTATTCCCAATAATATGATATTTAAAATTCTGTAGCAGGAAGTTAAATTCTAAACGATAAGTCGTAAATTGTATTTGTTTTAATCTTTTATACTGGCATATTTAGAATAAATACAATTTACGACTTATCGTTTATAATTTAACTTCCTGCTAAAGAATTTTTGATATCATATTAATGGGCATGTAGTGTGCAATTTATGTTCTGTAACAATTTATGTTACATTTACTTTTAGTGATTTTCTATGTAATAAGTAAGTAAATGGAATTTTTGTGTCATAAGTCAGGTCTTGAGAGTGGGTGGGTGGGTCTCGCCTTATCTTAATGTACAGCTTTCCGTCACATGCCAGCAATTACAGCAACAAACACACACACACACACACACACACACACACACACACAAATGGTCCCAGCCAACTCAAAGTATCCATCAGCATACCATACTACAGACTTATGACCATAAGGAACATTTAATATTAGTCACGAGTTTAAAAACATTTTAGCTTGTGCCTGTTAATTAGTTAAAATCTATTGAAGGATGTCATGTTGCCTTATTTGGAAGCATGTACTTTAGTAATTTGAGCTGTAGAGCTATGAGATTATTAGGCGTAGGTTGTTAGAAAGCTGTTCGGTACATACAGTATGGTACACCTTACTGCACCTTAATGCAGGAGCAATGTTATTATACAACAACATGTAACAATTGGATTAAACGGAATTTTCCGTGAGCACAGTTTATTTTCTAGTGGCTTTTGTATGTCATGCAGTATTTCATTTTGGTGAAAGATTTGTAGTGTCTTTATTTAAAATTCTGTTATAATAACAGAATTTTGCTCTGCATATAAGAAATCCAGAGGTCTTCTTGAGCTTCAGCAATGCATTTATTGTCATCATATTTAAAATACTTATCATTGTTGCCATAGTGAAGAGTATGTTGTGCTGATAGTGTGGGTTAGAGTGGGTTATGGTCAAAATGCATTGTAAAGAAAGGAAAGAATATATTGTATTTATTTATAAATGTATTTGTTTAATACATTTATTTATTAATTAGTTGTATTTGTTTGTTTGTTTGTTTTTTGTAAATAGTCGATTGTCTTTCCAACTACAAAAAATTGCTGTATTGTTTTTGTCAATCAATATTTCCTACACAAGTGATTTATTTTTTACTTTATGAGCTATAAATAATGAGTCTTTTCTCCATCTGCTATTTCAACTAATTTTTTTTTCTTTAAATCAATAATAAAATGAAAAACATTTTCATGCAAAACAGATGTTTTTGTAATTCATTATTTTATATTATGAAATTCATAGTTTTTAATGGGATACTGTGACTCATAGATTTTCTTGGTTTATTCAAACCAATGTGACAGACAAACTGAAGGGGTAGGCAATAGTCAGACAATGTGAGGCAGACAAATGATCAGCTATCAGGAATGAACTAGATAGGAGTCACTCAGTAAACAAGACTCAGGCCATCAATAGTTGTATAAATTGCTTTTCCCTCAATTTGAAGTTCATGGAAGTTGAAGGGTCTTGGTGACACCCGGGTACAGAAGGACATGAACGTGAGCACAGGCTATGATCACATCTTGATGATTGGTAAGGATATTGACATTGCAGGAGCAGGGTGATCTTGAACAGTTTGTTGGTCAATATCCCAATTTATTGCAGAGGGAAAACATGATATTGTTTGTGGAGGGTTTTGGATCTTTTGGACATGAGATGGGTTGTAATGTTATAGTTTCTGATGAATTCTTGCTAGAAATATCCATACAGTAGGTCCTTGATTCTTTGTGGTCACTCTGCTACTGATTGTACCTTGGCTTGGCCTAAGGATAGAGCACAGGAAGATGACTTTAGATGTGTGGAACTCGCACATCTTAATGACTGTTACCGGTAAGGCAGATAAAGTGTTGAATCAGCTGGGTTAGGGAGTTGGATTTGATTAACGTCATCAATATTAGCGATCATGAATTCTTAGATCATGTCTCTGAGCACATTGTTAACAAATGATTGCAGGACAGAGTAGACGCTGATATGTTCAAACTGCATTAAAATGTATTCACATTGACACTTTCTGATTTTAAAGTGTTTTTGTAAGTGCTTCAAAGGTCAAGTCCGGGTTGTAAAGATTGTTGCTATACACCAAAAGACTCAATCAAGCCATAGTAATCTATGTATCCATCCCTTCCTCTCTTTCAAACACAGAAAAGACATCATGGATGCAGGACATAGGGAGCATCTGACAGATAGATTTTCTGTATAGACTCAGAGATATATTTGTCCATAGCCTTGTTTTCTGAGGAAGTTTCCAGGATAGAGTAGGTCACTGGCAGGTACAGTGCATGCTCTGGGTTTACAAAATATTTCCAAGATTTGGGAAACATAACTCCAAACATATCTGGAGGCTATGGTGAAAAGACAAGCAGAGCTTGTTGAATCCTGACACTGACAAAGACTTGTTGCAGTCACAGCATGCCACTCTGATGCAAGCTGTGAGAAAGATCTGAATATCCAGGGTCTATGCATCAAGACTGTAATAGTGTGCAGGCTGGTTTATTACCAGGAGAACACACAATAATTAATCATGGAGAAAAATGTTCAGCAATATTTGCGAGATACAGGACAAATTAAATACTTTTTAGAAGAAGAGTAGAAGAAGAGTGAAGAAGCAGCAATAAAAATGTTTTAGTGAATGAACCCGAGAGTTTGTTTGAAGAAAGATTATGACTACACAAGAGAAAGGAATATGACTGAAATGTCTAATTGTGTTTTGAACACTGACAGTTGTCTTTTATTTAATACAAAGTCCCAGGATTTATATAGCTTCAGGTTTGTTTATATGATATTTATGCACTATGGAGCAAATCATGGTCAATAATGGTCACTGAAATGGAAGAAGAAACTATAACAACAGCTGCAGCTCTTGGAACTGAATTTGATGCTGAAGTTAGCAGAAGTCTAGATGAAGTTAAAGGCATAAATACTTCTGAATCAGCTAAATCCAAGAGAAGCTATAATAAATGTCGTCCTTTGTTTTCTTCTTGTTTCTTCTTGCTTGATTGAAAATTAATTCCAGTAAAAATGTATCCAATTATAACTTTTATCTTAGCTCTAGTTTCTGAGAATATGAAATTTCAATAGAATATGTCCCTGGCACTTAGTTCTTAGTAATAACACTGGGGAACAACATTAAGAAGACTGACATAACCAATAAAATTACTAATATACTATTGCATATGTCTAAAAGGTGTGAATATAAATATATATATATATATATATATATATATATATATATATATATATATATATATATATATATATATATATATATATATACTTCAGGGTACAACATACCTGAAGAACACTATACCCATATATATACATGTGTGTATGTGTGTGTGTATATATATATATATATATATATATATATATATATATATATATATATATATATATATATATATATATATATATATATATATACACACACACATATATGTGTGTATGTATGTGTATGTGTGTATATGTGTGTCTGTGTGTGTGTGTGTGTTTGCGATACCCTGTGATGGTTGGAAACTTGTCCTGGTAGAAGCTTCTATGTTTTATAAGCAGTAAATAAAATAAATAGATGGACTATATTGCACTTAAAATTATTGTCTATATTAGAGAGCTCAGTACACCTAGCAGAAAGAATGAGTACAAAGACGATATACAGTAACTTGGGTGTGTGGAGACTATTTTTTCAGTCTGCTTCCTGACCCTGGATGTGTACAAGTCCTGGAGAATGGGCAGGAGTGCACCACTGTTCCTCTCAGCATGACTCACAGTCTGCTGAAATTTTCTATTTTTTTGTTCGGTGAAACAAATTTAACAAAAGAAAACCAATTATGCAGTTAAAACACAGTGTGAATATTTTACTTAATACAATAGGTTAAATTTTAAGATAACTTGCAAGTAATGTGTCCTTTTAAAGAATTGCACACTAATGTGTAGGCATGGTGTTTGAGCTAAAAATCCATATGCATTCACCGAATGTTAAACAGATAATTGTTATTATGAATATTTCTTTCTCTATGTATAAGCTGTAAGGGTTATTAAATTCTGAAATGCTTTGAATAAATGTTTTGGTAAAGCACTCTTGGGCCAGAAACAGTGTAAGTAAACATTATGCAGTAATGATAAAGTGTGCATCTTATCGTACTGAGATTTCTGAGACTCCACTTAAAAAAATCAATTAAAAAAGAAAACTACTAGTTAAGTTTATTTACAATTTTTATGAGAATAATAATTTGTGTCATGTAAACTTACTTAAAATATTCTTGGATACATATGAGGATTATTATTTGCTTGTGTGAAGCCGTTACTTCAGTTTTCTTTTAGTAGATTTTTTTGGCTTTGATTTTTTTCAGCATTGTGGGGGCAAAAGAATGACAGGAGATTTGATGCAATTCAACTCCTCCTTTTCTACACTCATCCCCTATGACAGCCCTTCACAAATGCAATGCTAAATCAGATGCTGATGCATTATGTGTGTTCTGAGGTAGAAAATGACTTGTGCACACAAGGAAAATAAATTGTGTCTGGATTTCTTGCAATCCAGAGCTAGAGCTGTGAGTCCACCTCACGTGAGTAACAGGTCTTTTATTTCTCATGCGCACTTCAGGGGGTTTGGGATTTTGACAATGTGAGCTGCAAAAATTTTCAATTTTTACTTAAGATTATTTAAAGCAGAGCTTTTTGAGAAGATATCATTATAAAGTGATGATGATGAAGTTGAACTAATAATGTTGACCATTTTAACAGTGTATATGTAAGTGCGTTTTAAACGTTAAACAATATTAATAAACGAGGACGTGAAGGAAAGCAAGGTGAAGGAAAGTTGAATTTCTTTCCATAACAGTGACTAGACTGTTGGCTGAGGTATTCCATTGGTGCAGGACAGGTTTTGTAGTGTCCCCAGTGGTGTGTTTGGCAACTGACAAAAGCAGAGTTACTCTTTTAATCAACACATCATAAATCACCTAAAGGACATGGAAGCATTTTATCCTAGAAATATCTGAATACAAAACAGCTTTATGCAGTGTCTGTTTTATGCAACTGTATAAATTATAAAAAGTTTATAGCTTAAAAGTGTATAAAGGATTTCAGCTTGAATTTTTAACAGATACTTTGTTTAAGTCTGTTGAGCAGTGACCTTGTTTACCTTTATTACCATTTAATTGTTGAGTGTTGAATGGCTGAATGTCATGGTCATTACAGTGTGTAATGACAATAAGTACTGTATAAACATTGACATGAACATGACTTGGTGAGCCTCTGAGGTGATCTCGGAGCCATTAAATTCTCAAGATTTGAGACAGCATGGTCACAACATGCAGTAATGCCAATAGAATACGTTCAGCTATGACATTTCCGAGGCAGTTTGTGTTTCAGGACCCAGCAGTGCTAACAATTGCATCCCCAAGGATGTCTACTGGTGACACTTGAATGGACACTGAGGTGAACATAGGTCAAAACTAATGTCATGAAGAGAAACCTAAGCTTGCTTTTCACTATGTAGCTCATAATTAAAAATGTTAGTCTTGTGCATTGTAGTATACTGTATGCAACCAACTTATCTCAATATGTTCTCAGAATTATCTTCATTAATCCGTAAGAAGTACAGCGAGGACATATTCATTGTATGTGGTTTATGTGGAAAAGAAACATTCAATACATTGAATACATATAGTGAAAGCAGTTTCACATTTTTGCAGGTGATGTATATATCTAAATGCTCAACAACTATAGTAAGCATATTCCAAAGGTGAAGGATAGTTCAGCATCTGAACACTTAATATCACTAAGCAACTGTTTCCACGCATGTGTCTCTTATATAAGACTCTTCCTTTACATGATAGTTAAAATCGATGAAATCCATTCATTGAAGTTCTTGGATACATACAGGTGACAAAAATTTGTTGATTCTCAAAAGAGTGAGCTTGCTAGACCCATGGCTAACCAATGGGATTCTATGATTGCAGATATATTATGAAAAACTGCACAGACACTAGGCTGTAGGTAGTACACTGACTTCTTTTTATTATTTATTACTAGTTGCTGAAGAAATAGTGTAACAGGAGCTCTGTTGATCCTGGTGGAGAAAAACCCAGCTAGAATCAATGTATAACACATAACTTGCAGTGCATTTCTGGAATTTAACAATGCCTCTCGAGAACACAAAACCCTGCAACTGCATATTAAAACACACTCCCCTTGGTTAAAGCAATACAGAGTAATAAACTGTTCAGAAAATGTGAAGAAAATGTATGTGTATTGAAAACAAACTTTTTAAGTACTTTTGTAAGAGGATCTAAACATGTTTCCATTAGTAATTCTAATCAATGCCTCTAGATATGGACATGAGAAATGATTACATCATGCTGTTATGAAGCCGATTGATGGAAATCATCTTTTTTTTGTGATGTGGAACTGAAACTACTTTACATATCAAAAACTCACTCAATTACTGTTTTTGCACACCACATTTCAATACCTCATTTAACCGCTCCTAATACACAAGTTTGTATATGTTTATAAATGTTGCACAATGTATTTTATAATATACAGTATGCATAATGGTCATCACTATTTATTGTAGTTTGTGTATTTTGTCTTGTATTGTTTTGTATTGTCTGTTTGCACTGTCCTTGTCTCGCACTGTTGCACTAGGTTGCACATGTTGCACTTCATGTGGCTAGGACTTAAGTCCTTTGCTCTGTCCTGGAGAAAAGTTGTTTCATTTCACTGTTTACTGCGTCAGCTATATATGGTTGAAATGACAATAAAAGCTTGAAACTAGAGCCAGAGTTTGTACAGTAGAAAAAGGAAGAGGTGCAGTATGTTCACACCTATACAAAATGGAAGTTATACTTATTGAAGAAGTGCTTTGGGCAGCAATATACAGTATTCAATATTTTAAAAAGATCTGATGGAATTATGATTTAACACGCATGGAATTCTATCGTACAGTACTTATTCTGTAATGGAAAAATTGCATAATAACTGAAGAGACATAATTCAATGAAGCTATGGATGAGCAATCTAATGACAACCATGTGGGCTCCAAAAATTCTATAAGTGTAAAACCATAAGCAATGCAGTGGCCAGTGATGGAAAACCCCACTACTGTGACTTTATTAATGCAGTTTTTTTCAACCATTTTCATACCACTTAACAAAGGCAATGTGAGGAACTAGTGATACATGCTTTCAAATGGTAGAAGTTTGCTGTGCTGTGATCTATGTTTACAATTGGCCATTAAAAAGGTGTCTGACAACCAAGTGTAAATTCAAACCATTAGTTCGTCTAAAGAATCATCAGCCTTTTTTTCTGGCTTCATGTACTAACTGCCGTGATGTCCATCATTTTATGCATCTAAGCTTTGTAAGATCAAGCAGGCCAAGATAAAATGTTTAGTGAAGGAGCAACTGGTGCAGTGTCCAGGGTATCTTCCTGGTAAAACGCAGAAGAAGCCTCGCCCACAGTCACCTTACAGTGACAGAGCCTTCATGAGAGTTAATTTAAAGCGACTGATGAGAGAGAATGATGTCAACCATCAACATCATTTTTTCATCTGCTGTGGTGAAGAAGGACAATAGGACCCCTAATAATGTGGTAAGGAGGTTGGTGAGGGATGGACATGGATTGGGGTGGTTTGAAGTATACACAGGAAGAAGCTTGTGACTCTTTGAAGGCCCTAGAAGGTGGGCAAGAAAGTGTTTAGCTTAAATGTCAAACTATTATGTTCTCCAGGAAGCTACTATGGCAGCAATCACCTCACCTGTTCCAGAGAGGAAATATCTACAGCACATACAGTGAAGCAGCAAGGGAGAAAGTGTACATTTGACTTGAACAGCAAGGTGCCCAGATGGGGGAAATTTCAGGAGGTTGTTAAGGCCAGTTCAGCCCCTAAATCTATCAGAGTGACCACAGGGAAAGGCCAAGGAACCCTTGTGATCTAACTCCTGTTCCCATCTTGTCCATGCACCTTGCTGATACATCCCTCCATCTGGCTTGCATGTAGCTCTTTGACACTGGGCTTACTGAGTATGCATTAATGGCACCAGAGCTTACTATAGCCTAAGTCACTGGGGAGGCCTGTGTGTTTTTGTTTGTGTTAAACATGTTGGCATGGCTGATAGATGAGCAGGATAATCTGAAGAACATAAACTACTTCTATACAGTATGCATTTAGTACACTACGAGATTTCTGAGAAATCAGGTGCCAATGGAGATATTTTGATACAGCAGCTGAGAGCATGTACTGTAGGGCATGAAGGTGAATGTGTAAAACATGTTGTATCTAATAAATACAAAACTAAGTGTATGTCGTTTTACTTTTATTGGAGTACTGTTATTGGGTCCTGACGTTTTGGACACCCTATAGGAAGAGGAACTATTCTCGTAGAGATGGAGGCAGGAGAAAAAAGTGTCTCAAAATACAGTCATAGACATCAGAGTTTGGAGATTCTACTTTTCCAACACAACTAGTATGTCTGAAAACCATTGAGTTTAATTAGGTCATGCTAAGCAGGGAAATTATTGACTTGAAGTCACCCACTTCAGCACTGGAAGTTGTGATCCTTAGCTTACGATGGTCAGTGGATAAAAATTTAAAAAATCACACTACTGTATGTCAAAGAAACCAATTATAACACATTGTCAAATGACCTGATGACTTGCTGAGAAACGAGATGAAGCTGTTTACAGTTATTTTGCTATCTGACACCAGATATGATTCTGTCGTAGGCTACAGTGAGTACATTCTAATGAGGGTAATGTTTATAGTGCCCACTTTTGCTTACTTCAAATAATGTCATGGAAATTGTTGGCTGCGCCCACAAATGCCTAAAATATATGCTAAAATGAAATTTATTGTATGTACAGATTTTATTTACAGATAAAATAGAGAACATTCTCATATGACACACTTTTGTGAACACACATTGAAACACACATTTCGTGCTTTTTGTCTTCAAGCACTGTTGACATAAAAGTATAAACTATGCTATCGTTTTGCTTCATCTTGAGTATCTGCGCTATACTGGTCAGTGTTGCCGAAGAACTGATGGTTCAATTTTAATAAAACTCCAATTTTTTGAAAGCTGTTCATAGTGTAATGTTGGACAAAAACTAAAGACAGATACAGACATGATTTTCAACTCAATCTCATGCTATAATTTGGTAATCTGGGTTCCTTAGTGACCAGATATTTAATCGTATGCATCTCAAAGTACATGAAGTAATAGGTGTCGGTCCATAGATTAATTTATATATCTGTATGATATATTGTTTTCATACTGAAGTTCTATAAACAAGTAATTAATATTGAGTAAGTGACATTTCAGACCCATTATGGCCAAATGTTCTTTTTATTTTTCCTCTGCTAGTGGTAATAGATCCCAAAGAAGCCACAGTCACTTTATAGCACATCATCTAGCTGGCTAGAGCTGACATATATCTGGGGTAACAACACTTGCATGTGCAGCTCCAAGCCCTCTGAGTCTCACCAGCTGCTACTCTAGCACTGCCTCATGGGAATGTCAACACTATTCATCATTTGATAATTAGCTAGTTAACACCAGTAATTAACTCTCTACCCAGGATGCTTGAACTAAAGAGTCTGGGAATGACATCTCTCTCACTCGCTCTCTCTCTCTCTCTCTCTCTCTCTCTCTCTCTCTCTCTCTCTCTCTCTCCCTTCTCTTTCTCTTGCTTAGGCTCGCTCATATGAGAGATGATATGTTTAATACAAATAACCCCTTTTATGAAAAAGTTTTAGATAATCCAGGATTTTTAGTTTGTAATGGAAGGCTTTCCTTAATCTTAATCTTCCTTAAAAAAGGTTGTACTTTTAATAAATGTAATGCAATTAGATCCTATTAAACTAAAAGCTTATAAAAAAACAATTGTTAAAATGAATGTTTGCTGTTTATTTTAACAATGCAGTAGTAGTAGTAGTAGTAAATAAACTTTGCATATATAATCAGAACGGAAAATGGATAATGTGTGTCGATTTGTATAATTTATGTAATAAATATATATCCTATATTTTAGCTCCTAAACAAGCCAGACTCCTCACTGAATCAGGTTGTTAATTGCAATGAAAATATACAGACATCTTGCAAACTGATATGTTTAAATATTCAATTATGCCTGTGTGGCAGGGACGGCATTCCATACATTAGAGGAATTCATAGATCGTGGGGATTGCCGGGAGTGGAAAAGGAGATGAGTTTGTAATGACCTGCCAAAGAAGGCGAGAAATCTAATCACAATAACCTGTCAGCGGTACGAGTCGTCCCTCTGCCCGATGTATGTTCAAATTTCATTTGATTGGCATCAGCACTCCAAATCCATCATATATGTCATCTTGCTCAAATTCTGCTGAGGGGAATTTAATGGTCAAGTGCAGACATACAGCTTGGCACTTGCTGTTAATATCTATGACAAATAAAAAGGGAAATGTAAATACAGGGAAAATAAAATATTTGTTGTGCTTATGGTAGTCAGTTTATCTTGTGTGGCAAACTGTTTCACTTTATGTTGTAAATGTAATTTATCTGAAAGGAAAGAAAATAATATCCTTCAAAAAATTTGAGTTTTCATGCATGAATATTGCATGCTACTCTCTTAATGTTGGATGTGGAATGTATAAATATTGTATAACCAGTGACACAGATTTACACTCGGGCAAAACTGACATTTCAGAAGACTAAACTTTCAAAAGTTTTACTAACACACAGTTAACTGTTAAATTCCTGCATGGTTTGTCCCCGTTTTTTTTTTTTTTTTTTTTTTTTTTTTTTTTTGATAAAATATACTTATTTTGTAGTTGAGAACATATTTGTGATAGATGAACAGCATCTGCTAGCATACACAACATGCTAGCAGTATACTGTAAGTCCTGCCTTTGGCTAAAATTAAGAGTAGTAATGGAGAAAAGACAGAAAAAAAAATCAGGCAATCGCAAAGGAGTTATCATGAAATATCTATTTAAGCAGCTGCATACAGTTACGTTCCCTGCTTAAATATTTTTGCACCTTTCAAGATTAAGTCAGTGACTTAAATCATCAACTCTAAATACAGCCAACTGTACTCTCACTCAGTCATTTTCTACCGCTTATCCGAACTACCTCGGGTCACGGGGAGCCTGTGCCTATCTCAGGCGTCATCGGGCATCAAGGCAGGATACACCCTGGATGGAGTGCCAACCCATCGCAGGGCACACACACACTCTCATTCACTCACGCAATCACACACTACGGACAATTTTCCAGAGATGCCAATCAACCTACCATGCATGTCTTTGGACCGGGGGAGGAAACCGGAGTACCCGGAGGAAACCCCCGAGGCACGGGGAGAACATGCACCCCCAACCATGGAGGTGTGAGACGAACGTGCTAACCACTAAGCCACCGTGTCCCCCGCCAACTGTGCTTCATTTCCAAATACAATTTGATAAAATAATAAGAAATGTAGTTTATTGTGTATAGTTACAGTAGATGCCAAATAAATTATGTATTAAATATAGTCTACATAACTTTAATTAAATTCTATTCTGCTTTATATCACTTCTACATTTATATCATTTACATGTATCTACATTTACATCACTTTAAACAATTGCCACAGAGCAGCTTTACAGAGATGAAAATGTAGACTTACTGTAGTTTCCTAGTGAGCAAGAGAGGGGAAATGGTTGCATGGAAAACCTCACTGAGAAAAACAAACCTTGAGATGAACTAGAATTTGGTGTAAAATGGGGAACCCAGCCTAATTCACCAGAAATTGGGATTATAGATTATTACTCTATACAGTTCTGGAAGATAAAAGAGTAAAGAGTACAATCGTTTTGTAAATATTTAGGATTACAGTTGAAGGTACATGTATGGCTTATCAGTTAGATTATCTACTGAAGCAAGCCCTGAGCATATATTAATGAGAGAGTGAAACATTTAGGGTATAAGTGTGGGTTTATGTACAGCTAAAAGATGCTTGTAAAAAGGATGAATCATGCCTCATGCTTCCAGAATACATAGAAAGGTTTTAATCAAAGATTAATCCGAGATTGAATCCAAATCATTAACTTTATGCTAATTCTATTGTTCTTTTATTGAATGCAGCCTTAATTGTTGGTGAATGACCATTGACCAAAATGTTATGTATTCATATACACACTGCTTTTGAGGTCTCTGCCAGTCAGTGTTCAATCATGGGTGTGTCTGCAGTAATAAGTAGGTTCACAGAGTCTAACGTCTAATACATTCACAACCACTGGTACCAAATAGTCGTATGTATTATCTAATCAATCAATAAATTACTGCTTTTTCTATTGAAATTACTAGATCCAGTAGACATCACTGAGCATGCTTTATTTTCTACATGAAGTCTCTAATTAGTTATAGTTTTATTTTCACTAAGCAGCTATATTTATATTTATATAGCAGTAATATTTGTGGCTAATTTTTCTGTTAACTATATTACAAAAACAAGATCTCTGAGTTTTTCTGTTTTCGTTTGTATGTTTGAACCTGGGCGACACATCAAATCAGCTAGCAGATGGTCAGTTTTGCTTTGGTCTTTTATCTCTCTCCAACTCTGTCAGAAAAATAAGAGCTAAGAAATAAAAGCAGCACCTTTCTGAGTGGGATCGATACAGTCCTGAAACTAAAAGGACAGACATCTGGCTTATAATTACTAATATGACTTTCACCTTAGCCTGAACGCTGATTGATATGATTAGCTAAATCTCCAACTACTGCCGAGCTCAGTCACGTGACAAATCCTAACTCCCTATTGGCCAAAGTGCCAAAACATCTCTCTTGGTATTACACAGTGTAGAAGCGTAGAAGGCATTATCTTTTGTTCCATGTACTGTAGTGTGCATGTCATGGACGACGTAGACTATTCCCTGCCTGAACACCAGGGGGACATTCTGGCAGGCTTTGTTTATATCTTGTGCTATGTGTCTGTGCTTTTGTGTTGACCTGTTCCTTGTGTTTCACTGATTGTTCCCCCTAATTATACCGGTTATCTTGTGTGTGTTGTTTGCTATCTTGTGTTTTTTGGTTTGTTGTCATGTCTCATGGTTTCTCTTTTGTGTTCTGTTATTTCAGTTGCTTTGTGTTTTTGTTATTCCTCTTAATAAATGTGTAAATATGTTATCTCTGTATTTGGGTCTAATTCAGCTCTGTGAAGACACCCCTATCCTGAAAGTGCATAAATAGGGAGCAGCAAATCATTTGAAATTTGGTCTACTTGGAATTTTCTTGCATTTGAACTATTATTTATATTACAATATTTCATTTTGTTTATCACTTTGTTTAGTGAAACATATCATTTCCAAAGCTATGTATTATTAAATACATAATGCTTATATTCATGTAGCACCCAAATGCTCTTAATTAAAAAGAACTCACAACTGTGCATACTACTACAGAGTGATTTCTATTCATTCTGAAACATGCATATTTCATTAACGGCTTCAATCTCCAGGGTGTCTTTATTAATTTGACAGCATGTTAATGTTTGAATGTGAGCTAATTGCATATTTTGCAATTTCTTTTCTGATGTTTTACTGCTGAACTTTCCCTTGCAGTGCATTCTACTGATAATCTCAGCACATCCTCTATGTTCTATTTGCTAATTTCATTGCATGACCTGTATGTTTCCCAACATCAAAGTAATTTAATAATCATAATTTACTTACAGAATTATACTCAGTGATGCGTAAAGCATGAAAATTACAATGCCTCAAAGGAGAAAATGTGTAACATAATAGTCAAAGGAACAATAATACTGGGCAAAGATAACAATTACATTTATTCCCTCTTGTCCAAACTCAAGCAATCTGTAGGATTTTTCTTTTACTTTTTCTTTCATGTGCTGCAACGTAAACATGCCACCATGTACTTTTTGAGTTAATTAATTTGCTGCCCCTGAAATCACATGTTTATCTGGAAAAATCAGATGTACATACTAAGAATCTGCTGAGCTTAGAGCCGTAGTTTAAAAAACTCTGCAAGTATTTACTCTGAATGTTGACGCCTATAAGCAACATTTAGTAATTAAATATTCAACAGTTTTTCTTCATAAATTATGCATGATCTAAAAATTCTAATAACTCTTCAAAACACATAATGAATTAATTGTAATTTTTGACATTTCTAGACTATAATACTGTATCCAAATGAGTATAGTATTTGTAAGTGTCTATGAAAGTACTATACAGTTGTGAATTCTGGAAATATATTTAACCCACTGGCAGTTTATGCGTTGTTAAAGGACACTACTATGTGACTTTATTTACACTACTGTTACTAGGTTGTAATTTGATTATTTTATTAATTTATGTAATTTAATTATTGATGTATTTTACTGTGTACTTAGACACAAATTATTAATTGTTTCATTTCGCTCTTTTTTTTTTAAAGGTTTCAATTGTTTAGAATTTTTATTTTAATCAAATGAGCTGCGGCTAAAACTAGGCAACACTAGGAAATGTTAGCCAAGCTATTGTAGGTAACTATCTTTATCTAGCCTGATATTTTAAGGAGATAAACTCATATAGCTAGATTGCCTCATGAGGGAATTATGACTCACTGATTCTCTCACTGTTCATTTTCTGTCTGTGAATCATTTTGGCAGTTTATTACTGTTGAACGTGATTTTAGGTCCTAATTGTGACTGAATGCTAATTACAGTAACTAGAAACTCTGCTGACCGTAAAATCACAGAATGTTTGCAAAGTATTTATTTATTTATTTATTTATTTATATAGTGCTTGTCTAATATACCCTTTCAGGTCAGATGAAGAGTTCCAGTAGCCAACAATGTGAAGGGAAAAAAAACGAAAGAATTCCAAAGAAAAAAAGCATCTATGATAAATAATTATCAAAAAAAATAAATATTTGTTATTATGGTTTTTTATTGTTCTTTTCTAAAAGAATGAAAAGGGAAAATTTATAAATAGTTTTTAACACAGCTCTGAGAGGAGAACATAGAGCAAGAGAAGAAGGAAGAGGAAAAAAAAGAGAGAAAGTGTGTTATATCACTGGGAGCAAAGGAGAGTAAAAAAAGATCAACTGAGGTACCCACTGGTCCCAGCAGTGGTCCTATTAGAGAAGAGTCAGTGTAAGTAGAGGAAGCTGGCAGGATATACTATCAGAGGGGGAGAAGCCCAGGTGCCCAGGCTGCATGAGGCTGTGTCCAGGCTGGCACAGTAGCTGGTAACACAGCACTGTCTCCTGGTTCTCTCCTCTGCATGATTCACATTAAAGAACAGGAGTCACTCAGTTCTGTAAAACATCTGACTCACCATAGACAAAATCCTTCAAAAGTTTAACATAATAAATATAAAAATCATACAGTTTTGCTGAAATATAGCATGTTCACTCAGGTAATATTGTAATAAAAAAAGCGTCAAATAAGCAAGGATATAAACAAATAATAATGTACCATATATCTGTGTTTGTGGGACAATGAAAGACTTTCAGTGTTCATTTGTTCATTCAAAAAATATACATTTATTAGAAAATTTATTCTTGCACAACAATAACAGTGTAAGCAGGGCTAAAAATACAGTCCTTTGCAAATCTCTGATTGACATGAATGTTCTCTTATGAATATGAATGATGATGCTGAGATTGGGGAAACAGAGCCAGAACAGTCTATGAATATTAGGCATCACCCACTTTAGGTTTAGATACAGATCGTGGCCTTGCTTTACACTTCTGCACTGTAGAAAGTCATAGATTGTAATCAGATCCTTAAAACCAGACAATATGCTTTAAACGTGAAAGTAATGAAACAATCCCGGTATAACCCAGTATGACTAAACCATAATGGTATATATCTCCATTATGGTAAGTAATGTCTATGCTGTAAGTTATATCCAATCAATACAGCTATCTTGAATCTAGATTGGTGTGGAACTGTGGTGAAGAGGTCTAGATGGTTGAGAATTGAGAGGCATTAAAATGGAGTTAAAACGTGTTGTTAAATCAGAATATTATAGATATGATATATACTGTAATGTAAAGTTTAGAACTTGGGAAAATATAATCTATGAGATTTACCTATGTACCTAAGGTGAGTTAGGGTTTAGTCATTGCTGAGATAAATGTAGATCTAGAACTGCACTACTGCATTTCATGTCTGATGTCTCTTACCAAGGGCAGGTGCTACTGTGATGCCTTTTTTTATGCCTAGTGAGAGAGTAGTTCTGCCGTAATAGTTATATTATGCTGAAGTATAAGACCTGGTTTCTCAGTTAAAGAAAATAGAGAGAAGTGTGTGAATTAGTGTTTCTAATCCATAATTTATCTTATAGTATTTCAACAATACAAAACTTTAGGCAAAAAAAAAGAGCATTGACCCTTTCTGTCTCAGACATAACTTGAAATCATTGTATGACATTAACAGAAATGTCAAAAAAAATGAACAATGATTTACCCGGCTATTCAGCAGTTACAACAGAAATGTTAGGGTGTGTGTGTGTGTGTGTGTGTGTGTGTGTGTGTGAGAGAGAGAGAGAGAGAGAGAGAGAGAGGTGCAGCCCAATTACTACAACTGAGTAAATTCTGTGACTATTAATATCTACACACACACATTATAGTAGTTGTCTATATTTGTTGAATTTGACAACGGTTTCTTTTTCCTGACAGCACAAGTGTAATTTGCTTTTTTAATTCTGGTGCCTGCGGATGTTCT